>NC_041222.1:10964006-10964898 GCF_002837175.3 Physeter macrocephalus | reverse complement strand
GATTTCTTCAGTGATCTCTTGGTTATTTAGTAGTGTATTGTTTAGCCTCCATGTGTTTGTATTTTTTACAGGTTTTGTCCTGTAATTGATATCTAGTCTCATAGCGTTGTGATCAAAAAAGATACTTGATATGATTTCACTTTTCCTAAATTTACCAAGGCTTGATTTGTGACCCAAGATATGATCTATCCTGGAGAATGTTCCATGAGAACTTGAGGAGAAATTGTATTCTGTTGTTTTTGTCTTTTTTTTTTTTTTTTTTTTGTGGTATGCGGGCCTCCCTCCGTGGCAGCCTCCTCTTATGGCTGTTAGCTTTTGCCTTATGTATTGAGGTGCTACTACATTGGGTGCATAAATGTTTGCAATTGTTATGTCTTCTTCTTGGATTGATCCCTTGATCATTCTGTAGTGTCCTTTTTTGTCTCTTGTAATAGTCTTTATTTTCAAGTCTTTTTTGTCTGATATGAGAATTGCTACTCCATCTTTCTTTTGATTTCCATTTGCATGGAATATCTTTTTCCATCCCCTCACTTTCAGTCTGTATGTGCCCGTAGGTCTGAAGTGGGTCTCTTGTAGACAGCATATATATGGGTCTTGTTTTTGTATCCATTCAGCCAGTCTGTGTCTTTTGGTGGGAGCATTTAATCCATTTACATTTAAGGTAATTATCGATATGTATATTCCTATTACCATTTACTTAATTGTTTCGAGTTTGTTCTTGTAGGTCTTTTCCTTCTCTTGTGTTTCTTGCCTAGAGAAGTTCCTTTAGCATTTGTTGTAAAGCTGGTTTGGTGGTGCTGAACTCTCTCAGCTTTTGCTTGTCTGTAAAGGTTTTAATTTCTCCATCAAATCTGAATGAGATCCTTGCTGGGTAGAGTAATCTTGATTGTAG
>NC_041222.1:10963600-10963946 GCF_002837175.3 Physeter macrocephalus | reverse complement strand
GGATTCCCTTGTATGTTATTTGTTATTTTTCCCTTGCTGCTTTTAATATTTTTTCTTTGTATTTAATTTTTGATACTTTGATTAATATGTGTCTTGATGTGTTTCTCCTTGGATTTATCCTCTGTGGGACTCACTGCGCTTCCTGGACTTGATTGACTATTTCCTTTCTCATATTAGGGAAGCTTCCAACTATAATCTCTTCAAATATTTTCGCAGTCCCTTTCTTTTTTCTCTTCCTCTGGGACCCCTATAATTCGAATGTTGGTGTGTTTAATGTTGTCCCAGAGGTCTCTGAGACTTTCCTCAAGTCTGTTCATTCTTTTTTGTTTCTTCTGCTTTGTGGTAG
>NC_041222.1:10934502-10963100 GCF_002837175.3 Physeter macrocephalus | reverse complement strand
CTTTCTGTTTGAATTAAAAAAAAAATCCCACAAGGACTCAGAGGCAAAAAATAAAAAAATAAAAAACAATGTGTATGCAATAAAGTGTCCCAGAAAGTGTCTCTCACAGACTTAGGGCTCAGCAAATGGTATCCTCTTCCCACTCCCTAGATCCACACTGTACATAGTGACTGACCGGTGAACGTTTGCCTGGCTGATGGATAGACAGAGCTGATACGAATGCTTGCAGTTAATTTAGGAAAAGCAGACAGGTGAGTTCATGTGCCTTGGGTTCAGGTAGCTGCTCCATGGAAGAGTTTGGGGCAGGGGGAGAGGAGGAAATCTAAAATTTAAGTACACCTCTGCTAACTGTGAGAGGCAGCTAACACTCATAATGTGTTTTTCGCCTACACCGTGATTTTTAATTTAGTGTTTCAGCTCCAAAAAGCAAAGTCCCTGGATCTGCCAGAGGATTCACGTAAGATCACACATCTGACAGCTTTTCATTAGTAAAACTGGGTACACAGCCACAGGAAATTCCACTCAGAGTCACTTATACTTAAAGGAAGCACATAATAAATTCCTATTGTGTCTGGTCCGCCCTCCCTGGCCCCACTGAGTATTTCTGCAAATGAATGTGTATCTGATGCTGTGATCAGGAGGAGAAACATATGTCATCCAGCACGTTCCCTCACTGCCTTAACTGCAAGGAAATTAAGGACAAATTCATTGGCCACTACTCCAGTCATCACAGCTCAGGTCTGGGGCATAAACTATTCCTTCTAGATCCTTCTAAGGGTCTCTGTTCTCTTTTTCATCCCAGTGATTTGATTTTGCTTCTGTTTAATCCATAAAACATTGCAAATCTTTCTGCCAAAAGGTAAGGTAGATCTTTAAAACAAGAAAGTGCACACAGGTTCCCAGTGTGGGTTCCCCTAGTTTGAAAACAATATCTGATTTCTCTTCCTCAGAGTCACCATCTTTAAATGAGTGATGATACTAAAAAATAATAACATCAAACACTTAAAACAGCTCCAGATATATGCCAAGTACTGTTATAAGTGCTTCCCATGTAGAAACTCATGTAATTTTCACAAAAATCCTAGGAGGTAAAAAATGCCATTATGTCCGTTATACAAAGGAGGAAACTGAGGCACAGAAAGCTTAGATAACTTCAAAACTACACTCTTGAGGAGGTGCTTTACTTAATGCAATTAGGATTAAATGGAACACTTTAATTTAGAACCTCATCATCTGGGAACCATGAAGACAGCTGTGGATACAGTCAGGCTGCCCTCCATACCCACGGTTCCACATCTGCAGCTCCAGCCAAGCACAGATCGAATAGTACATATTTACTGAAAAATATCCGTGTGTTCATGGACCTGCACAGTTCAAACTCGTGTTGTTCACGGGTCAGCTGGACACTTAATACACTGCAAAGGCTGGCAGTGGAGGCTTCCCACACAGTACAGACACTGATTATAAGGGTAAGGGATAAGTCTTTCCTCTACCATTCAAGTTTCACTATCAGGAACTGCAGAACCTGACTGTACAAACAACAAAAGCCAAGAGGTTGTTTGCTGTAACTGAGTCAGAAGGGAAGAAGATCCATACACATAAGGGCATGCAACCTAATGTTTTCTCTGCCTACAAGGCAGACACATCATTCTGCAGGCTCTTCCTGACTTGATGCTTTTCCCCCCGAGTGTGGAGAACTGAGACAGGGTTCTCAAGGTCACAGTCTGCAGCTTCTGACCCAGCTTCGGACCACAGTCTGTGACTCACACTGTATTCGGGCAAGCTGGTCCTGCTGAGCTGGTCTGTAGAGAAGTGGCTGCTCTCACCTGCGGCTCGGAAAACTATGGTCAGTGGAAGGCAGCGTCCTGCTCCTCTGCATTCCAGAGTCTCCGGAATTCTAGGGATCACTTCAGGCTGCTTCCCCTTTGGACCAAGACTCAAAAAGAGATTCTTTCCTGGTCTTAAAATCCCATCACCTTCAGGGTTACAAAATGACCTACAGGATAGAAATGCATCT
This sequence comes from Physeter macrocephalus, assembly GCF_002837175.3. Taxonomy (NCBI): domain Eukaryota; kingdom Metazoa; phylum Chordata; class Mammalia; order Artiodactyla; family Physeteridae; genus Physeter; species Physeter macrocephalus. Next base: position 10,961,083 of record NC_041222.1, on the reverse strand, counting down.
TCACTGAGGTGTGTACACAAGTTGTCACTTCTCCCAACCTTTCGTGACATCACTGGTGTGGCCACACTGAGGGAGAGAAACCCAGAGACAGGAAAGTGCTCTTTAAATGACAAAGCAGGACCAGGAAGTGCATCTTGTCCATTCCCAAGAGACTCCTGCTAGCCTGACATTGTCTGCAGAAATAACACTGGACCTTCCTTCTGTTCTCCTCCTAAGTCCCCACTTCCTACTGCCTGGTTAGTTTCTGCTGGGTGCTTACCTTGCCTGCTGTGCCTGACTCTGACATTTTCTACCCCAATATCTGATAATCAACCAAAGTTTTAGCATTCCTTTGGCACCTGCTCCCTGGACCAGCATTGGCATTTGACCAGCATTGGCACTTGACCCCTAGTTTTCTGTAATGACCCCAACCCAAGCCTGGTGCAGGTCTTATCTGAACCTATCCCAACACTCAGACACATGTACCGGCTGATAGGTTTTAAGCTACACTGTCCAGGCTGCCAGAGAAGAGTCATGGAAAGAAAAATATTGGGATGGAGTAATCACAGGTAGGTGTCTACAGATAGGATGCCAGGAAAGCCCCTTTGGAGAAGGCGACATTTGAACCTAGACCACTAGTGTGAGCAGGAAAAGCGAAAGGCCCCGAGTGAGAAGCAGCTTGCAGCTTGCTGAGTATGGGTCCAGCAGACACTTCCTGTATCCGACATCATCTCTGCCATCAGTGTGGCTGCAGTGGACAGGTTGTCCTTCAAGCATGTGCCTCTAAGTCTCTCCATCCTCTGCCTCAGGGCTTTCTTCAGAGCCTGGGAAGCCCACTCAGACCTAAGCCCACTCAGATCTAACCCAGGACATCCCTGGGACCCCTCAACTAGTGAGGGATGGGAGGCCTGGATGACTGCCCGGGCTCCTCTCCTTCCATGGGACAACTCCGAGGCGCGTTCCGCAGGCCTTCTCGCAGAAGTGCGAGAAGTGGGATGGAGCCATGGCTGCCCACGGCAAGAACTGAATACCAAAGCACACACTGGTCCTGCCCTCCTCCCCGCCTCACCCTGCCCACGCCCTCACTCCTGCATCCTAGGAATACCTGCCAAGCTCTTGTCCCAGGCTGTGCTTTAGGCCTGATAAGCTGAGGTGGAAGCTCATCGTGGCTATAGTGAGAAACAGGAGGGCTCTATAAGACCAGGTCTGTGAGGTCAATACGAGCCAAACCATGAACGGGCCATGGAGAAACTTTAGATTTTAGACTGCACTGCCCAGTGGTCAAGATGGTGGAGCCCAGCCTGGGAATCCAGCCCATGGGCCTTCAGGTGGCAGTGGTGGCCGGGGATCTGGCCTCCGTGAAGCCCGCAAAGATTCAGGGAAGTGACTGGGAGAGGCAGGGAGGGGACACTGAGGCAAAAGTCCGCTTATTGAAATGGGGCCACCTTGGAAGCTGCAAGGTAACGTTCTGACTCAACCCTTATACAAGTGCCCAGAATTCATCTCTCTAGCACATTGGACATGGCATGAAAATAACCGCAGCTTTCCTGACTGCTGTCTCTTTTCAATCTGCTCAGCGGTTTTCATAATGAGCTCTTTCGTTCTCAAAACGACCGTGTAAGGCATTCTCCCTATTGTATAGATGAGGAAAGTGAGCCCACTAAGCACTAGAGCCAAGACTCGAACCAGACGTACTAGATTCCAAATGCCATGCTCTGGCCAACCAACTACCCTGCCAGGCTCCAACGGTGCTGCAGCCCGGGTTCAATGTCAACCATTGACCCTGCGGCCATAAGCTTGATAGCTGCAGGTGGGAGGGGTTGGGAGAGGTGAGAACTGATTCCCAGTGTCAACACGTACACACAGCACGTGTTCACCACACCATCTGGGAGAGATGCTCTCTGTGCCTTAAATCACAGCAGCAGTGACCGTGTCCTAGGCGGTCACACTGCAGCTGTCTTTCCATCCTTGAGGAATGTTCCTCAGATTTGTCATCTACTTTTAGGGCCTTAAAGAAAAGGATTCCAGGTCGGGGTGGGCAGGCTGTTTAGTTCTTTGTCACTTAGAAAAGAAACCACCGCCATGCTTATATCTGCAGGGCACACGCCCATTTATAAAGCATATTCCAGGGTGTGAAGTCTCAGCGCTGAGCACGGCAGAACAGGCTGCATGATTCCCACTCCCAAGAGGAGGAAACAGGATCCGAGACGTTGAGAGGCAGGACAGTGTGGTAGAAATGCCAGGCCCCGGCCACAGGGCGAGGAATGCCCGCTCTAGCCCAGGCTATGCCCCTGACTGGCCCTGACTCGCAGCTCCCTCCTCGCCTTGGACACTGACTTTGCAGGCTGCGGGTTGAAGAGGGAGGAGTCTGCAGGTGGAAGGAGGCTGACTCCCCCAAACAACCCCAGAGAGCAGAGATCAAACCCAAGAGCACTGGGCCGCGATGTAAGCAGGCAATGAATTGGTATGGAGCTCTGCCACAGAGTGTATGGGCTTGTCTGTTACGGCAGTTAGCCAACCCTGGCCAATACAGTCCCATGCAGCCAAGACGGCTTTCTCCTCTGACCGGAGCCCAGCGGATGCAGCATCTCCTCTGGTACGTACCAAGCTGGACTTCACTGAATGCGCATTCCTTGGCTTCTGGGATATTCGTTCCTGCCCCAGTCCTCGCCCCATGCCCTTCTGCATTGCCCCTGAAATCAGTTAGACAGCAAAGCCATACCCCACCCAGTTCTCCTCCCTGTCAGAGAAGAGCCAAAAGCCAGATGAAAGGGCTCCAGACACAGGCACAGGAGACCTGGTACTGAACTTAGCTTGGCTTCCAATTCACTATGTCACTTTGAGCACGTTTCCTCGGCTCCTTGGTCTAGCTTTCCCATTATTATGAGAATTACAGGGTCAGCCTCACTGACACCAAAGCATCCTGCTCACATTTTAAAATCCTAAGTAGATCTCTCAAGGCCCAAGAGAGAAGGATGTAGGTTAATTAGTCAAAGCTGTGGGATAATTAATGAAGGTGATTTCCCCAGACTCTGAAGGAAAAAAGGTTTCATTGAAGGGGAGAGAACTGTCAAGCTGATGTCATGTTTATGAAGGCAAAAGATCAGACCAGTTCCATATTAGCAAGTCCCAGTGTTGGAGAGGTAGCGGAAGAGAATGGAGAGGCCGCAGGCTGTGGATCTGGACAGACCTGGGTTCAAATCTTGCCTTCACTCCTAACTGACTGTGATGGCAAGAATTCACTTCACGTTTCTAAACCTCTGTTTCATCACCTGTAAAAGAGTATATCTCAGAAAGTCGTGGTAATTAAACGAGCTAGTCTGAGTAACACATATTGTTAAGTCGTGGCAGGGACTTCCCTTTACTCTTATGCTAGGGTAAGGGAAGAAGCTAGTTTGAGAAAGCAGGGGGAGCATTTCATTCCTTCGTGTGTCTATTCATTTATCTCAACATTATGTGTCAGGAGCCGGCAATACAGAGATGAATAAAGCACAGCCCCCAACCTCAAGGAATTCAGCCTCCAGGTGGAAAGACAGACACACACATAGGTTATTGATCCCCTAGTGTGAGAACTACTGCATACGAGTACAAGAAATACAGCAGTCCACTTCTAGAAGCATGCCATAGAGAGATAAACATGTGTGTCCATGAAAAACACGGACAGAGATTCCCCCCTATTTTCGGGTGATACATTCCAAGACCCCCAGTGCATGCCTGAAACCGTGGATCATACCAAACTCTCTACACACTATGTCTTGTCCAGCATCATTACTCTTGCACTTTGGGGCCATAAGGGTGACTTGAACACAAGCACTGAGACACCACGACAGTCAATCTGATAACTGAGACAGCTACTAAGTGACTAATGGGTAAGAAGCACTGGACAAATGTATGATTCACATCCTGGGTGGGACAGAGAAGAATGGCACGAGATTTCATCAGAACAGCAAGCAATTTAAAACTTACAAATTGTTTATTTCTGGAATTTTTCCATGTGATAGTTTTTGGACTGGCATTGACCACAGGTAACTGAAAGCGCAGAAAGTGAAATCATGGAGAGCAAGACCACAGATAAAGGGGGACTACCATACAGAGATGTTCACTGAAATCTGGCTATAAATTTAAAAATTAGGGAAAAAAAAACTAAATGCCTATCAACAGGAGAGTAAATAAAATGTAGCAGATGAATAACTAGAATCATTAGCATGTAGTCTCACGAAGACTGAATGAAAAATGCAGTTATTGGATTATATATACAGTTGGGTACCACCTGATTAGATTTTAAAACACACACAAAATATTTTGTATTTTTCACGGAGGTATGCATTTGTATATATAAGGGTATTCTTCCAATGGACTAGAACACACATCAAACTCATGAACCTGGTTGCTTCTGGGGAAGGTAGGAAGAAAACGGGTCTGGGGATAATGGTCAAAGGGGACTGTAATTTCATCTGTAGTATTTCACTCGTGTCTACAGAACTAGAAACGAATATGACAAAGCCTTAGCATTTGTTAATCTGGATAGTGGTAATGTGCATGATATTATTCTTTATACCTTTCTATATTTCTTTTATTTCTCAAAATAAAAGTAACAAAAGCATAGCAATGCACTGTACAAAGAAGAACGTTAGAAGCGTCCGTCCTTGAGTTAGCCTAAGCTGACCTTGGAGTGAATGTTAGAAGGCCATGGCCAGAGGGCGGGGTCAAGGCTGGAAGGGGTCAGCCAGTGGTAGTGGAGGACCGTGGAGAGTTTTGGTGCATGATGTTAACACTTTTAGAAGTCAGCAGAAAACTGTGAAGAAATGAAGACCTAGTTTTCACTCCTTACCGCTTACTAATATAACAAGGTCACAAATGCAATCACACATCAACTTTGAAATGTATTACTTTCTCTAATGAATCTAAAGACCTAATCTTCATGCCAGTTAGCAGATAAAGTGTGGACTTTAAATTTTATATAATTTATACTTAACTTACGCCAATAATTTAAATAAACCCTTTAGAAATTTCTCAGTTTCTCTAGGAGAATAAGGTCCAATCTCTAAAGCGACGGTTTTCACCTGCCCGCCCCCCAACTCCTCTTCAAGATGGCACCTGGGTGTGGCTTACGGAACCTTAGGATGGAAGGGAAATGCTGGAGCCCTGAGGCACAAAGCCAGTTGGAGGCTGGTGTCAGAAGTAACAACCTTGATCTACCTAATTGCAGACTGACCTGCTAGTGCTTGCAACTGAAGTCTGCAACAGGTGAAATGTGAGGTCTGTTGTGTTTCTCTCTCTTTCTCTCTCTGCTTGGGCAAAGTCTGGGTGCTCCCTGGCTAACTCAGCCCTGCCACTTCTACACCTTTCTGAGGTCTGGCTGTGAGTCCATTTGACCTCAGACCAACTGGTTTGTTATCTCTGCAGGCTTCTCCACAGAACTACCTTGGTCTTGCTAGGAAAGGTCTTCTAACCGGTACCCCACCCCAGCACTCGGCAGTGCACAGCACATGGGAACCAAAGGCAACTTGAAAGGACTAAAGCTCTTGGCCTCACAGATGCTTCCCTGCCATGTTTACTTTTAGACAGCTGCCCTTACATTTGTGTGATAGCCTGTGAAGCAGTTCTGCCTGGCAGCTCCACAACCACAGAGTGGAAATAAGAACCACCTTCTGTTCTAGATGTTTCCTTCATTTATCTAAACTACTTCTCTTTTCTTGGTCAAATGCCCACACAGGATGTTTCAATCCCCTCTCCTTCCCACCCAGTCTCCTTTCCATCAAAGCCTTAGCTGATGTGATGGTTGATTTTATGTGTCAATTTGGCTAGGCCATGGTACCCAGATATCTGATCGAGCATGTCTGGATGTTGCTGTGGAGGTATTTTTTAGATGAGGTTAACATTTAAATCAATAGACTCTGAGTAAAGCAGATTGCCCTCCATAATGTGGGTGGGCCTCATCCGATCATTTGAAGGTCTTAAGGAAAAGACTCACCCCCCTCAAGGAAGAGGGAGTTCTAACAGTCTGCCTTCAGACTCAAGCTGCAACACCAACTGTTCCTTGGGTCTCCAGCCTGCTGATCACCCTTTTTTTTCTCTAGTTTTCAAGGCTATGGTCTTACTAAGGAAGACAAGTACCTGTAATCTGAGATAATGAACTTGAAGGAGGTAGGAGACGACAAGGAAACCATGGTTAAAAGACAAACATGTGAATTTGTTATTACAAATTTTCATCGCTATTACACTATGTGATCTTGGACAAGTCATTTCACATCTCTGAGCTTCTATTAGTCTCACAAAGTTCCTCAACTAATCAAGATACTATCATCCTTAGTGTTAGTACTTGTTTTGGGAGGCTCTACCAAGCACCAGTCACAGTGCAAAATTTAACTGGGATCCTGGGATTGTGAGTGTTGGAGTTTGAGGTTTTGCAGAGGTGGGGATCAGATGATGAAGCTGGCACTCAAGGGTCACAGTTAGGGTTGTAAAGGCCAGATGTACACAAGGTAAGTGTTAGATGACCAAGTCATGGCTGGATTATAAGATCCAGGTGGAGGGTAGAGCTGAGACCAGCACGTGGTCAGCTGTGATAGGACCAGTGATGTGGAAGCAGTGGGACCACAGCTGAGAGACAGAGAGTAACAATGGCCATTTCTTCCCACATCGCTTGTCCTAGAAGACGAGATCCTAGGAAGTTTGTCTTTGATCCAAAAAAAAAAACCATCTGTGCTAGAGCCAGATTTACCTTCTGCCCTGCCAGGTAAGGAGCGAATGTTCTAGCAAATTCACCCATGGAGTCTGAGGATGGGAAATTCCCCTGGAAGCCCAGAATGAACCTGGGCCAAACTCTGGGCTTTTTCTGAGCAAACATTTTGAGAGAAACCAAAGTGATGATGATGTGGAAGAGCGACCGGGGCTGTCCCCTTTCACAGAAGCAAGGCTGATGAAAACACAGGGATTAGTACAGATGAATCATTGCCAGTCCTCTCCCTGAGAGCGTTTGCTAGTGGCAACACAATAAATACCGGATCTCCGAAAGCGCTGACGAGTCACCCACCGGGCCTGGGAGTTAGAGAGCTTGCTTCCGAAATTGGTGGGAGGAGAAAGCGGGAGTGGAGACATGGGGGTGTATCCCCCTTCCAGAATTCATGTTCCTCCTTTTGGTAAGATCATTTCCTACTCTTTCAGAAGTGTGGGTGATTCTAGAATCTAGATGAATGGTGCCTGCAATCCCAACCTTCCGTCCCGCCGGTGTGGGTGGGAATTTATGCTCCTCTTTGACTTCTGCCCTTTGATGGCAAGGAGGAGTATGCTTGGAGGCAAGGGGGCATCTGCTCTGCTTTGGGTTCTTAACAGTGAGGACAAATTAAAGGTCTTTAGAGCACATCCTCAGACAGAATCTAAGGTGAGTAGAGCTTTAAAAGAGGCAATGTTCCGTTTGGTGTCTTGACTACAGTGGTGGATACACAAAGTGACATTCGTGGTAAAAGCTATAGAACAATACACACAATACACACATGCACAGAGGTAGAGGGAATGAGAAAAAGAGACAGAGACAGAGAGAGAAGTACAAGTAAATTTGGGGAAATCTAAATAACATAGTGGGTTGTATCGATCTCAACATCCTGGTGTCAATATTCTACCATACCATAGTTTTGAAAAATATTACCATTGGGGGAAACTGGGTAAAGGATCTCTCCCATTCTCTCCCAGAATCTCTCCATACTATTTCCTTAAAAAAAAAACAAGTTTACAGAGATATGATTCATGTAACATACAATTCACTCATGTAACATGTACAGTTCAACAGCTTTTAGTATATTCACAGAGTTGTATATCCATCACCACAGTTTTAGAACATTTTAATTATCCCCCCAAAAGAAACCCTGCCTCTGTCATCTATCATTCCCCAACGCCCCCATACCCCTAAGCCATAGGAAACTGCTAATCTACTTTTTGTCTCTATAGATTTGTCTGTTTGGGATATTTCATATAATTGAAATCATACAATAGGTGGTCCTTTCTGACTGGCTTCCTTCACTTAGCATTTATTGTAGCATGTATCAATATTTCATTTCTTTTTATTGATGAACAATATCCCATTGTATGGATATACCACATTTTATCATCTATTCGTTAGTTGATGGACATAGGGTTGTTTCCACTTTCCAGCTATTATGGATACTTTTACTATAAATACTCTCTTAAATGTACACCTAGCAATGGAATTGCTGAATTATATGTTTATATTTAACCTTTTGACAAACTGCCAGACTGTTTTTCAAAACAGCTACACCATTTTACATTCCCATCAGCAGTGTGTGAAGGTTCAAGTTTCTCCATATCCTCACCAACACTTGTCATTTTCTCTCTTTTTTTATTATAATCATTCTGGTGGGTGTGAAATGGTATCTCACTGTAATATTCATTTGTATTTCCCTAATGGCTAAAGAGGTTGCCCATCTTTTCATGTGCTTATTGGCCATTGTATGTTTTCTCTGGAGAAATGTCTTTTCAAATCTTTTGCCCACTTTTTGAGTTCTTCATATTATTATTATTGATCTATGTTTTATTTCTAACAATGGCATATGAATTTACAATCTACAAAATTAAATCTTTTGAAAGAAAGAATATTGGGGAAAATGGAAGGGTATTTAGGGAAAAAAAAAGCAGCAAAGTTTCAACAAAGAGGATATACAGATAGTAATCAAGCACATAAAAGATGTTCAACATCATTAGCCATTAGGGAAAAGTAAATTAAAACTACAATGGGATATAACTACACACCTGTCAAATTGGCCAAAATAAAAACTAATGGCAAAACCAAATGTTAGTGAAGATGCAGAGAAACTGGGTCACATACATTGTTGGTGAGAGATGTAAAACAGCATAGGCACTCTGGAAAACAGTCTGGCAGTTTCTTGTAAAAAAAAAAAAAAAAACATGCAACTGCCCTAAAACCCAGTAATCACACTCTTGGGCATTTATTCCAGGGAAAGGAACATTTATGTTCACGCAAAAACCTGTGCAAGGTTATTCACAGAAGCCTTATTTGTAATAGCTGAAAACTAAAAACAACCCATTCAAAAGCTGAATGGATAAACCACAGAACACTAATCAGTGGTAAGAGGAACAAACTATTGATACACTGAACGACTGACTTGTGTGAATCTCCAGAGGATTAAACTGAGTGAAAAAACAACCTCAAAAGGTTATATACTGTATAATGACATTTATGTAACATATTTGAAATGGCAAAATTATAGAAATGGAGAACAGATTAGTGGTTGCCAGGAGTCAGGAATGGGATGGGGTGCAGGAGAGGGAGGTGGATGTGACTATAAAAGGGCAACACCAGGGGACAGACCCATGGAAACGCTCTACATCTTGATTATATCAATGTCTGCACCCTGGTTGTGACATGGTGCTACAATTTTGTGAGATGTCACCAATGGGGAAAAGTGATAAACCCAGTAATACACCAGATCTCTTGGACCGGTCTACCTTATCTCTAATAGTAGTGAATCTACAACTATCTCAAAATAACAGTTTAATTAAAAAAAGAGAGAAAGGCAGTTCCTTCACAGATCTACTTACAGTTCTACCAGTTATTAATTGTGAGATTTTTGGGCAAATTAACATTGTCAGCTTTTCCCCCTGTAAAATGGGGATAATATCTACTCATGATGGTGGTAAGGATCAAATAAAAGTGAAAAAAACTCGCAACTAATGAAGCATTACTACTGCTACTACTGCTACTACTACTACCTCTGCTATTACTAGAATATTCTCTGTCCTCAGTATACATCCCTTAGTGGATACCTCAATATCAGAAACGTCCACTCATCATCATCTGACTTCTCTGTTGATAATGTAGCCATTGTGAGAAAGGTACCAGAACACACTAATTCATACTCAGGCGGGAGTGATTGTGATTGCTAACACGAAAGCATTCAGGTGCTTTGAAGGGCTCAGGATTGGGAGGAAATGGCCAAGATCTAGGCACTCCTTACGGCCTCTCAAAAAGGAGAGGCAGGAGAGAGCCACCCTGGAATCAGGTCACAAGTTTGATGGACTCTTAGTACCTGGAGGCTGGGACTTTTGACGTACGTGCCTGAATATAAGTTTACTCTTAACCTTGTGGCCTGGGGAAGACCACTTCTCCTCCCTGCCTGCTAAGCAGGAATAACCGTGCCTGACTTACAAAGCTGGTCTGAGGACCACCCACATGAGATAATTCAGTGTTTCCCAAACTTCAGTCATTCCGGCACCAGCATCCTCATTTCTACCAAATTCACTTAACTCCAGAATTGTCAATTATTCACTGTTCTTTTTTTTTCATTAAATCAACCTTCCTGTTTACCCAACTACCCTTGTTTGTTAAAGAAAACAAAAACAGATGCGTGTTTGTTGGCATTTTAACATCTTTGAAAGCAGCATGCTTATACTCAATGGTGTATGATGGTCAATTAGTAGAATGATTATTTCTTTCTTAATGGAATATACAATAATGATGTTTGTATAACCAGCAGCATTTAGATTCTATTATATATGGAACGTCACTTCTTTAAGTAAAAAACTAGGTTGCTTATTAAAAGTAGAAGGAACAATTTAAATGAAAAGATTTTATTAAATTACACTTTAATTGAGTTTCCAACAGAATTAAATTTCAACTAAAGCGTGCTGCCTGCAAATATGTTAGCCTGAGGCCTGCTCCTAATCTATTTAAAAAGAGAAATTTAGTGAGCAAAGAGGGTTAGCAATGACCTACTAGCACGAAACTGATAGGAGCTTCAGGATGAAATATAGCATATAAGTCCATGTTGCTCATAGTTATGCTATGCAGCACCTAAAGCTGTCTCCGTTAGCAGCAAGTATCTGCCTTTAAAAAGCACCTGGGAAAAATCAATGAGTACGCTAGCAGACAAGACTTGCCTCACTGCTTCTGGGATTGGAGACGATACACTTGGCACCCCTAGCAGAATAGAAGAGTACAGTGTAGTGGGTCCACAGAGATACTATGTAGCAGTTAGAAAAGTCAACTACAAGTACATCCATGGAGGTGGATAGAGTCTTAAAATAAAATATTGAGTGAAGGGAGAAGAAACCGAATAAAATATATATCATGGCACCATATATGTATAAATTAAAAGCTTACACATTCACCGTGAATCCTACACACTTTAAAAAATACACGCATATCCTTATGATGGGGTGGGGGGAGGATAAGGGAGGGGACCAAGGGTGCAAGGAAGAAACTAATGTTAATAAAATAAAAATGTAACAAGAGGCTGTTGTTCCAATGATGATACTATGCTCTGAGACAGAGTATATAACTCAACTATCCCTATAAAAATATAACTCTAAATGTAAAACTCCTATCAGTATCATACGTGTATACAGTAGGTACGCAATGAATGCTAATTGCTTGACTTTAGGATAATCTACAAAGACTGTCTAGCGTGCCTTCAAGAATTCCAAGTGGTACTGAATTCCAAGTGGTACTGCATTCCCGGTGGCTGTTTCTAGGTTGATGTCACACATCCTCTGAGTAGCCCCCTGGATTGGCCCTGGTCCCCCTACTCCTACACACACACACACACACACACACACACACACACACACACACATCCTGAACTCCTCTAGTTCAGGATGACCCACGACCAACAATCACCCCTCCCCAGCACCGTGGGGTATCTGAAGCCAAGCCGACTTCCCTGAAACAGACTTCCAGACCTAAGAGTTGAGCCAGGTGGACCCTGCTTAGGGACTGAGTCCCACTATCAAATTTTACAGGTGGGAAACTGAGGCCAGAGAGGGGCAGAGACTTGAGGAAATCGCATAATGAGTAAGAGGCAGTTCCATGACTAGAACCAGGCTGTTTTCCTTCCATACGTGCACATATCCTCCCCCTTCCACACACGGCCTGCAATGCCCTTTATCTGACCCACCAATATAAACCAGTGGCAAGGCTGTTGAGATAGAATTTCCATGTTGATGGGGCAGATATTCATGCCTAGGGTGCTGCTCACCAGCCCCTGGGGAACGCAGCCATCAGGAGGCCAGGAAATTGCTATGGGGGCCATGCGTACCCTTGCAGACTAGACAGAAGTGATAACCGACGAGGCGAGGGTGTCATTTCTTAATGCATAATCACTAAGATGATCACTAAGTGACAGAAAGTCAGGCCCGTAGGTTGCCTAGCACCTTTGCCTCAGAGAGAGGGTGGGTGGTGGATGTAATAAAAGTGGTGGTCGGGGGAGGGGCAGGGGCATAAGTCATTTTATGAGAGCTGTCTCATATTCCCGAAGTGTATACTATCTCCTTCTTACAGACACTAAGAGACTTCAAAAGGCTAAGTAACTTGCCAAAATTATTCACAAAGCTAGTGAGAGGCTGAAGAGTGATTTCACAGAGTGTGTCTGTCTCCAAAGCCTTAGTTTCCCACTCCCCACCCCACCCCCACTCCTTAGACCCCAAGAAGACAATACGAGGTTCCATGGAGGTTTAGAGGAGAAGGAGCTAAGGTGTGAAAAGGGGGTTAGATCCAGGAGGATTTCAGGTGCCTCCGCCACCTGACACAGGTCTGAAACGAAGCATATGATCGGTGCAGGTGGACTGGGGAAGGGCGTTTCAGCTGGAGAGAACACAGGGACGGGAAAGCACAGTGCCTGCTTGGTCCACCAAGCGGTGGTAGGAGTAGAGCCTCACATGAGGAAAGTGGATCATGTGAGGAAAGTGGAGCAGAGACAGGTCGGTATGAAGGACGGCTCCCTGCGGGGGGGAGGGAAGCGCCGTCAGCAGGATGAGGGGGAAGGAGAGGAGGAGGAGGAGGGTGCAGTAAAAACGGGTTGTGATGTAGAGGGGAGGGGGCTCCATGAGCCAGGACTCACTGAAGAGTGAGGACTCACTACATCTGTCCAGCTGGTAGGATTCTGAGAAACAGTCTGGAGACATAGTCAGGAATGTCTCCATGCCAAGACTCTCGTCTTCTGCTTTGCCTGTTCTGTGATAGTTCCCAGCACCTTGCTGGATCTATATACAACAATAACAGTAACCAGGCATTGGGAAACCCCACGTGCTATCCACTGTGCTGGGCGCTAGAAATCAAATCCTAAAATGAGCTAGACCCCATTCCTGTCCTCAAGGAGTCTGCAGTCTAGACGGCGGGGTTGGGGAGAGGCACATACACACAGGCAACCACCTGGAGCATGGAGCAGAAAAGCCGAGCACTTCACTGCTACGTTGAGCTTCACGTGAAGAGCTGGGTGCTGGGGTGGGTGGGGAGGGGTGCGAAGAGGGGGTAGGGGCAGGGGAGAAGAGGGCACTAAATAAAAGGCATTCAGGAAGAAAGAACAGAGGCTCCGTGAGTTCAGCTCCCTGAATCTGAGAGAAGACTAGAAAACCAAGTGTGAAAAGAACAGAAATTGGGCAGTTCCGGGGTTCTAGGTAGCAGGAAATAACCAGTAGTTTTGACCATACATTGGAATGAATGTACTCCAACTGTTTTTCCATTTTTGTCTCTTTTGCTCAGGATTCAAAGTCCTGAAGGTCCATTGTTTGGTTTCAGGAAGGTGGGACATGAGGAAATTTCATCGTGGAAGCAGGTTCATTTCCAGAAAGAAAATCCAGTGGGTGTTGCCAAAAGTGAGGAAAAGATATAGATGACCAGAGAGAAATAAATATTGACTATATCTTGGGCAGACACGGCTGGTTTACCACCCAGGGTCCTCTGATTTGGTTCAATGAGGCAAAGTGCCCAGTTCAAAATCTCCCCGCCCCCTCCCAGACATTCTTGCAACTAGAAGTAGTTGTAAGATCCAGTTCTGGCCCATGAAACATGGGCAGAATCCAATGGCTGGAGCTTGTGGCTAACCTCTTTGAAAGGAAATGCCCCCTTTGGCATTTGGTCTTTCCTTTCTTGGCACCTGAAAACAGTTGTGACGCCTATAGGAGCAGCAGCCATCCTGTCACCTGAAATTGAAAGCAATATTCTAGAGCTGCAGATGGGAGGGTAGAAGGAAGGGGCCTGGGTCCTCGATGCCTTTGTAAAACTACTTACTTTATAGTGGAGACAGATGGAAACTCAAGTAGTCTTGACTCCAGAATTCACTTTACAATTAATCTGACCAGTGTCTGTGGTAGGGGGTCGGGGGAGGGTGGTCTCCTTTCATTGGAGCTCAACTCTCAAATGACTCTATGTAGGAAGCCTTACCTGAGCCCCAGAAGAAATCAAGAGGCCCCCATTTTGTAGGTTTGTGGCTCACCAGTCTTTTCCCCCAGGCAGTTACCACAATTATTGGTGCCCCTGTTTGTATGATGCCTGTGTCCATTACTAGATTCTGAGCTTTGCAAGGCTCTAGTCAATATCTCTATTTCTCTATATCCACATCCACATCCCTATCTATATCCATATCAATATCCACGTATCTATCACCTATCTATCTATCTATCTAAAACCATTGTGTCCCTAGTGCCAGCACAGTGCCATGTATGGCATAAGTCCTCAAGTCTTTGCTAAGTAAGTGAATAAATGAACGGATGCGTTGAATGAAAGCCATGAGTAGAAACCATACCTTCAGGCTCCTCCATTTCCTTTATTTCTACTGAGAAGAAGACATGGATAAACATACTGGGGAGTCCTCGGTTCTTTATGAGAGCACAGAGAGCTCCGAAGATTCGGGGGCTGATTATTCAATGTGTTGTCCCTTCAGGGACTTCCTTTGAGCATCACCTGGCTTCTTAGGGTGCAAACCGATTCTAAGGGCATGTCTATTTCCCTCTTTAGGAGAGCTTTGGTGGAAAAAAGGTTGGTCCCGCCTAAAGTCTGGGGATCAGGTGGGTGTGATTACTGAGACTGATGCTCTCTGCCATTGCCCTGACTGTCCCCCCACCACTGTTCGATCCCTGGGGCTGGTGGCAGAAAGCAGCAAGCCTTTCTGCAGCTCTGAATCAGGGCTGCCTTTGCATCATGCCCTGTCAAAGCCACATCAAAGGCTCGAGGTGGGTTGCCGGGTCTACAATGAAAGTCTTTGGGAGCCACAGCTCAGGGAGGCTCGGGGTTCCTGAGGCAGCTGCTGGCTACCTGGGGGACCAGGTACTTTCCTGAAGAGAACACATCATTTAGCTCTTCCTGTGATTTTACTGTAAACTCTTGGTTTATTACGCATCTAAGAGGAAGGACGGGGAAAAGAAAGAGACACAGAGATACAGGGGAGGTTTGATCTGAAAGAAGCACAGCAAATAACACCGGGCTCTTACATGTTCAGAGCTGTGAGAGACAAGCCCCCTTCCGAGAAGTGGAGACCAAGGCCCAGAGAGGGAAAGTGACTGCCTGTGGACCAGGAGGCTGAGAGGGCAGGAAGAAAAATCCAAACCTCATGATGCTTTTCCCACTGCTCTTTCCACACATCTGGACAGCCACTTTTCCTGAGACCCCCCAGAGAAGGAGGGGAGGCAGCTTCATGCACTGAGGGCCACGTAGCTCATGGCAAAGTGCACTTAGATGTCCTCCATTCTACCAGGTGCCAGTCACTGCATCGGGCATCTTAGAAAACACAGAAATGAAAAAGCCAAGGGCTCTACCCTCACAGAGCTCCCAAGGCAGTGGGGGAGACAGCTACATGCACAGCTCAAGCCAATGCCAGGCGCACTGGGAGAAGGGTTAGAGGTGCACAGAGGAAGCATGGAGGGTGAGGATGGGAGAGATCCGGTGGACTGGGAATCAAAAAAGGCTTCCTGGCCTTTGGGGTGAGCGTGTGTTCACTGGAGGAAGAAAAGTCACTGCAAGCAGAGGGGTACGCACGGCAAAGGCCTCAAGGCGGGGAAGTTCGCGGTTACATACTGGTCAGTCAGCTCTCTGATGGCTCTTAGCTTGTTTGTGGGAGACAGATGCAGAGAACCAACTAGGTAGGTAATTCCAACCAGCCCTGAAACCCCCAAAGCCAGGAACCTGGCCTTGTTCATGTCCGAGTGCCCAGTACAGGGCTGGGCACAGGAGACATTTTTGGCCATCTCAAGTGGGAGAATAGTGCCATTGGCATCTAATGAGGAGAGGACAAGGATGCTTCTTAGCATCTTGCAAAGCACAGGACAGCCCAGCCCCTGCCTGCAACAAAGGACTGTCCAACCCACGACATCAAGTGTGCAGAGGTTAAGGAACCCTGAACCATAAAAAAATAAAGGTTCACTCAGGACATACGAAGAAGGAGGGCAGAAGCAGGGACCAGAAGACAGGGAACACGAGGGCCCTCTGGAAAGCATTCAACTTAAAAAGTGGGTTAGAACAATATCGTACATATTGTTAGTAATCTTTTATTATGGTTCAGCATTGTAGTGAAGCACCATTTCTGTTTAACATTCTAATATTACGGGACAATTATATATCAGAGAGGATGGGGGGGTACCCAAACTCACACAGCAATGTAGCTTGAGAGCTGGGTCTTGAACTTAGGACATCTAATTGTTTACTCTTCCATACCATGCATTGCACTCAGCTAGCTCATCCAATTACCGTCTATAAAAATACATTCCAGAAGATCTATTGCATAAATTAACTATTCTCCTTTGAATCCTGGAGATCAGAATCTCCATTTGCCCATATAATTGGTGTTTTCAACAGCTTCCATAAAACTCCAGTGATTTGTGTAAACTACCCATGATGCAATAGCAGTTTACTTGAGCAAGAGACAGACAGTCATAAAATAAACGTTATCAGTGACATCTTGCTGGTGGTACCAAAACAATAAAATATAATCCTAATGTCACTTGCTTCCTCCAGCCCTTTAAAATCCAGATGAAGTTGACTCAAGTCACTAACTTCATGCTCCATGGAAAAGCAAAGGCTGTAAGATTTCTGCAGATTTCCAGGGAGGGATTGTATTCTGATGTCTCCAAATCTGGGTTCCTGATTCTTCAAGTGCTGTTTATTCCACATTGCTACAAACCAGACAAGAAATCCAGCCCTTGCTCAATTCCTACATACACATTCACACACATGTGTGGCATCTTGCACAAAGAGCTGCTAAGTATAGTATACTTACTTGAAGATTTACATAGGAGACAGGAAAGGGGTTGCATACCAACAACTTCAAATTGAACATTAAAGATCTTCCTTGTGAAACTTTCCTTTGGCCACCCTGCCACAAGGGAATTCCCATGGAATGTTTTTCCCAGGGTCACCTGGAAGCGGTAGAGGCACTCCCTCCATGTACTCATAGACCAAGGGACTTGGAGAGCAAAGCACTGGTTTCACCGCAGCCCTAACCTGGCCCCTCAGCCAGCCAACCTGAGCAATGGCAACTTTCAGAACCTGCATACAGTGGCTCTGGCTTTACCCCATGTAGTCCTCAGTCACAGACCATCTCTCTAGTCCCTCCTTGCCCCCACCCCCCGCTCCCTTATATGTCCCTGATTTCTCCTTTTCCTCACTGATACAGAGATAGAGACATATCTCTAAATTTCTCTTAGGTTCCCAAGTTGGACAGCTTAGCCAGTTTTTCTTTTGCTTGAGCTCTTACCAACCCTCTTGGAGTCTTACCTGCCACTCAGAGTGACTTGACATGTGAGCTTTCCAAATAAGAAGAATCCCTTGATAGATGAATTCTGGCACCAGCTATTAAGACAATAAAAAGTTTACTGAGTTAGAAAAGAAAAATATACAATACCTCCAAGACATTTTTTTCACAGAGGGAGACACATAAATATACCTCCCTGAAAAGCTGAGGCCAGGGGTGAAAGAGATCATAAAGTCCTGTCAAATGCCCCATTCAGTAGTTGTCACTCTTTGATCCACCTCCAAGAAGGGCCTGACCAGCCTCTGCCTAATGGAGAGTCATTCTTTGCCAAGGCAATTCTGACCTACTGTACCTGCCACCATTGGACCTGGTTCCATCGCAGGATGAGGGAGAGGTGATACTTTTTATGGCTCCCACAGCACAGGTTCAAATGTTTTAGCACAGAATTTGAGATTCTTCACTCTTCGGAAGCCACCTAAACCTCTAGCCTTCCCTCCCTCTTCTCTCCCCTACACACTCTTGTTTTCATGCCTCTGGCCTTTGCATATGTTGTTTTTCCCGCCTGGAATTCTCTTTGTCATGTTTCTAAACCTGGAAAAGTCCTGTTCATCTCTAAAATCCCCTGCAACTTCCCCAGGTAGAGTAGTTCAATTGCTCCTTTGTTTTTCTGGAGCTCGCCTACATATCTGTATTATACAGCACACAGCAGACCACATTGGAATGTTTTGTTAAATCCTCAACCTTCCCCTACTACATAAAAGAAACTTCATCATCTATTTCTCCAGCTTTTAGCACAAGGCCTAGGCCACTGTGCATAATATACATTATTACTGAATTACTGTACAAAAACTGTATCCCCTCTTTGACAGCCTTCAAATGCATGAAGACAATGACCTTGACCATCCTATTCATCTCTTCTCCACCTAGACTCCTAGAATCTTTCACTAATCCTTCCTTCACATGGACCCTGGCTCCCTCACCATCTTTGTCCCCCTCCCTGGTATACGCTCCCATTTCCCAAGGTCACTCTGACAACTGGGACAAAATGTCATACTTTCAGGAAAGCCCTGCAGGTTCTCAAGAACTGGCACCTGGAGGAAGAAGTGACTGTGCTCATGTAAATATGCAGGACTGCACTCCCCTACAAGAGCAGGGATAGGGTCCCTCAGATCAGGCAGGGCCAGGCTCCTAGACCTACCTCAACATTAGATGGGGCCCTTGCGTACATTTGCCACACACCTGGCCAACTCCAGAGTCCTCACAGCTCTGAGCTCTGTCCTGTGCACTCTACTTGCACAACTGCCAACTTCCAGATTTTTTTCTGCATAGCTGGAAGGATATTTACATTTTTTTAATAAAATTTTGTCATCTCACACATGCCATCTTTTGTAAACTGTTTTTTCATGCAAAAATTATGCTGTGCACAAATACCTTTCCAGGTTATTAAAGATACATCTAACATAGGGATTCTTAACATAATGTTCCATGGACTGACTTTAGGAAAATTGAGATTTCTAACATTGAAAGTTGACGTTTATGTGTATGTGCATGTGCATGTATGGCTTTTTTTTTTTTTTAAAGAAGATATTGGGGGTAGGAGTTTTTTAATTCATTAATTAATTTTTGCTGTGTTGGGTCTTCGTTTCTGTGCGAGGGCTTTCTCTAGTTGTGGCGAGCGGGGGCCGCTCTTCATCGCGGTGCGCGGGCCTCTCACTATCGCGGCCTCTCTTGTTGCGGAGCACAGGCTCCAGACGCGCAGGCTCAGTAGTTGTGGCTCACGGGCCTAGTCGCTCCGCGGCATGTGGGATCTTCCCAGACCAGGCCTCAAACCCGTGTCCCCTGCATTAGCAGCCAGATTCTCAACCACTGCGCCACCAGGGAAGCCCCATATATGGCTTTTTATGGGGAGAAGATCTATGGTTCTTGGAGACTCAAAAGCGTCCGTGAGCCAAAAATTAAGAACAACCCATCATCACTTTTATTGGACACACAATATTCCACTATATGATTGTGCCATGCTTTATTTTTAAAATTGCCTATTGTTAGACATTTAGGCTGTTTCCACTGCATTGATACTACAAGGAATTCTTCTCTGGCTGTTCTTGAGGATACAGGTGCTCATTCATTCATTCCTTCAGATGAATCCCAAGAAGAGAATTGTTTGCCTAAAGGGCATGAACCCTTTTAAGGCAATTCTCTGCTTCTTATTTGATTCCTATTTGAAGGTTCTAGCCCTTGGTTTTTCAAGTCCAACTCTGGACCATCTCAAGCTCTGCTCTGAAGCTGCCCGCAGTGCAGCATCAGCTCAAGTCTGCCTTCATCCAACCACCCTTCGCCCCAGTCAAGTGACTTCACAGCGAGCTCCTTTGGCTTCTCTCAGCTACAGGCAGCCTCCTTGAATGGATCTGAGACACAGCATTGGACTTAGTCTCAACAGACTTTTGCTCAAGCTACATCTCTGTCACATACTATCTGTGTAATCTTCGCCCATTCACTCAACTCCTCTGTGTGACTGGAGAGGATCATTTTTGCCTCAGAATAAATGTCTCATTTTACAAGTGAAAAATTTGACCCTGACTTGATGTGACTTACTCAAATAATGACCTTCTTTGCACTCCAGGCTCTAGAAGGACAGGTGAGGATTTAGAAACCGAGGCATCCCTTGGAATTTCCTTATGAACTATCTTGCCATTTGCCCACTTTCCACCAGAGGCGTAATGAAAAGCTTCAAATTTCCAAAGAGGCATTTAATGATGTGAAATTAATTATGTGAGTCACACACTCACAAAGCAATTCAATTCTGGATTAACTGATTGAGAGATTATTTCAAACCTTCTCAAAAAGGGGCGGGGTGGGGGAGGAAGACTAATCGTTTTCAAACGGAAACCTTTAGGGAAAAATCTCCATGTGCTCTTTTCCACCTTCTTCTCCACAGTGAGTTACGTCTGCCAGAGCACTAGGTGAAAACTATGGGGTGAGCCCTGAGCCACAGGAATGCATCTGCAGAGACAGGTAGCTGGGGAGACAGAGGGGAAGTTATGAGTCTCTAGGCAGAGCTTCACTCATAATGGCAAAGCTCTAGCCTCACAGCCTGGTCTCTAAACAACCCTAAGTGTCCCAACATGACAATGGTATTACCTGCTTTAGGACTGCACTAGATAGATAGACTATAGGTTTGGCTGATGTAACATAGACCCAAATTGGCAATGGTACAAGCAAAATTATGTGTTAGTTCTCTTTCCAGGGCTGGGATGGTGCCTCCATAATTATCAGGGCAGCATATCACAGCATCCACTGGAGTCCACTGCCTGTGCTGCTTGGACCCACTTCTTCATATTAGTTCTGGAAACATTCCTTCAGGATTCTAAAAGGTTTATAGGGAAACTACAGCTCCGACCATACTGCTATTTGTCAAGTCAGTCATCATCCACTGCTCCACTATGCATTCTAGATTTTCCCTCACCCTCAGCTAGAAGTTAATGGCATGACCCGTTCACCCATTCATCCTGGAAGAGTCTGAGGCCATGGTCCCCAGCCCTCCTTAGACTGTGACTGCTGCATTTGTCCATTTACTATCAAGATGGGGTAGAAGAACACCAGCAGAATGCCAAAGTGGATCACCTGGAGACCAAACATTACTTCTTACCGTTATTGAGCACTTTCTCCTCCTTATCAGAAATAATGATCTTCACCAGGATGGTGACTCCTCTTCTCGCATGATGGTCCCCTGGGACAAGGAGCCCAAAGCTCCCTGGAAACAGTAATAAACTATATTTCAATGGTCTCTCTCCATGTTCCCTTGAAAGTATTCCCTTTTGTTAACCAAGACCTCCAAACACTCAGCGTTCAGATTTTCCATAAAGGATGCATAAATTCTCCAAGTGAGGATACTCCCACCGCTACCTCCCTGGGTTACCAGTCCATATATTCTACCTTTTGAGGGCACAGTGACATACAAAGATCATTGATTTAGAATACACACTGCATCCTGGAAGATGACACATCATTCTAACACTAGTGCCTCAGCTGTGTCTTCAACAAGCCATTCCATCACTCTGTTAGGTTGGTAATTTCTGGATGAGTGGAATGTGATATGATAAGTGAATCTCCAAAGCCTCTTTAACTGTGAAGTGGGTCCCCCCCACCCCCATCTGACACAATGTTACATGGGATCCACTGGCAGTGAATGGTACAGTCTTAAAGCTCCCAGATAGTGATACCAGGTGAGGCCCCGCAGGCAAGAAAGGCAAAGCCACACCTGACCTCTGTACCTATTCCTGTCAAAAGGAATCACTGCCCCTTCGATGTGAATCTTCCTAGGGTTTATCTCCTACCCCCTAGGAAGAGTGTGTATGTGTTGTTAACACCTCTAATGTACTTGACAGTTCTTACATAGATGGTCCAATTACCACAACATCATGAATATAAGTGTGATATTCTTCCTAATGCTCAGACAGTTCAGGTTTCCTCGGAATATATTATGACAGAGGGAAAGAGAGTTAACATAGCCCTGGGGCATGACTAACGTATACTATTGTATGTTCTAAGTGAATACAAACTGTATCTCACTCCCTTTTCTGATAGGGATGGAAAGAACACATTTGTCATACAAGTGGCCACATTCCATGTATCTAAGACCCTGTTAATGACCCTATTAAAGGTACCACGTCTTGTATAACAGCTGCAAGTAGAGTTCCATCTAGGTTGAGTTTGCAGTAGACTCGATCATCCTCCAGGAACCATCTGACCTTTGTAGGGGCCACACTGATGAATTAATGGCGATAAGGACAACCAACCCTATGTCCTAGGTCTTTAAGGTGACACTGATCTCTGTCACTTCCCACAGCATGCAATATTGTGTTGACAATACAAGGGAAACTAGAAAACATTTTGAATGGAATGACAATAGTACAACATACGAAAATTTGTAAGAAACAGCTGACACAGTGCTTAGAGGTGAAAGATTACATCATTAATTTTTAATCCTTTTAATTTTCTAATGTAAGTATGTAAAGGTAAAATTTCCCTCTATGTTCCAGTTCAAATGCTGTCTAGTTTACTTTGTATTATCTTTTTGGACCTATGGATTATTTAGAAGTATGTTGTTTAATTTCCAAATATTCAGGAATTACCATTTTGTTACTGATTTCTAATTTAGTTCTGCTATTGTCAAATAATATACTCTGCATGATTTCAGTACTTTTAAATTTATTGAGAACTGTTTCATGGTTCAGCATACCGTCAAGTCTATCTTGGTGAATGCGCCGTGAGTTCTGAAAAGAATGTGTATTCTGCTGTCGTGGGTAGAGTGTTCTAGAAATGTCATTTAGGTCAATTTTGTTGATGCTGTTCAATTCTTCTATACCTTTAGTAATTTTCTGTCTACTTTCATAGGAAGAGCATGAAGAGCTCTTTGTAGGAAGAGCAATGTTAAAGTCTCCAGATATAATTGTGGATTTATCTAATTCTTCTTTCTGTTCTGTCCATTTTTGAGTCATGTATTTTAAAGCTCTCTTAATTGGGTAGTTTAGGATTATGTCTTCTTGATGAATTACCCTCATGTTCCTATAAAACGTCCCTCGTTAGTCTTGATAATATTCTTTGTTTTGAATTCTACTTTGTCTGATATTAATATAGCCAATTCTTCTTTCTTACGATTAGTATGTGCACATTACATCTTTTTTCAATACTTTGAATTCTAACTTATCCGTGTCTTTGTGTTTAAAGTGATTTCCTTATAAGCAGCACACAGTCGGTCTTGCATTTTTATCCAGTCTGGACTGATTTCTGCCTTTTAATGGGAATGTTTACCATTTATATTCAATATAATTAATAATATAATTAGGTAAATTTACCTTCTTGTTATTTGTTTTGAATTTGGCCCAAATGTTCTTTGTTCCCTCTTTTCTCTTTCCCTGTCTTCTTTTGGATTAATTGAATATTTTTTATCATTCTAGTTTAATTCCACTATTGGGTTATAAGCAATACTTCTTTGTTTGTTTGTTCACTAGGGTTCACAATATGCATCTCTAACTTATCACAATCTACCTTAATTAATATTATACTACTTCACATATAAATTAAAAACCTTGTAATAGTATACTTCCATTCACCTCATGTACTTTGTGCTATTTTATCATAAAATTTATTCTCACATAGATTAAAATCCATAATATATTGGTTTGATTTTGCTTTCAGTAATCAATCATTTTTACAGAAACGTAATATACTTAAATTAAAAAATTATGTTGCATTTACCATTTCTGGAGCTTTTCATTTCTCTCTGTAGATCCAAAGTTTCATCATTTATTTTCCTTCCATGTGAAGAACTTCTTTTTTAACATTTCTTGTAATCCAGGTCTGCTAGCCAAAAATTCTCTCAGTTTTTTTTTCTGAAAAAGTCTTTGTTTTGCTTTCAATATTGAAGAATATTTTCGTCAGATACATAAATCTAGTTTTACAGTTTCTTTTTTCTTTCAGCACCTTGAAGACGTTTTTCTATTCTTCTTGCATGCATAGTCTTTTTTTTTTTTTTAATTTATTTTTGGCTGCATTGTGTCTTCGTGGTTTGGTCTTAGTTGCTGCGCGGGCTTTCTCCAGTTGCAGCCAGCGGGGGCTACTCTTCGTTGCCGTGCGCGGGCTTCTCATTGCGGTGGCTTCTCCTGTTGCAGAGGTTGGGCTCTAGGCGCGCGGGCTTCAGTAGTTGTGGCACGCAGTCTCAGTAGTTGTGGCGCACGGACTTAGCTGCTCCGCGGGATCTTCCTGGACCAGGGATCAAACCCGTGTCCCCTGCATTGGCAGGCAGATTCTTAACCACTGTGCCACCAGGGAAGTCCCTGGCATGCATAGTCTTTGATGAGAAATTGGATTAATATATTTATTCCTCTATACATAATTTTTTCTGGCTGTTTTTAAGATTTTTCTCTTCCTCTCTTGTTTTCAGAAATTTAATTAATATGCTTTTTGTGTGTTTTTCTTTGTGTTTTTCCAGCTTGAGATTTGATGAACATCTTGGCTCTGTGGATTTATATTTTTTAAACAAATTTGTAAAATTCCTTGTCATTATCATTCAAATGTTTCTGTATACATATGAATTTAATATATGACAAATGTGTTTTTTAAGTCAGTGGCAAACATACATCCTATGAAATAAATGGTTTGGAACCTTAATTTTTTCCTCTACTTCACTCCATTCACAAAAATAAATTGCTTTTATATTAACAACCTCACATAAAGAACAGAAATATAAAAGTTTTCTGTGAAAATAAAAGGATTAGTTTAAGAACTTAGTGTAAAATATTCAAGTTATTGCCCTAGCAAAACCTGTATGTATTCATACAAAAATTACTGGCCCTGATAACACTTAACTATTGGCCAGCTGGGAAGGCAACCCCAGCCATCCCCCAAATCAGATCTGCCATATGTGATTGTGCGGTTTATGACAATCATGTTCCAAATATTTTTTTATAAGCTGTTCTTTGAAATAAAAATGATGAAAATCATGTGTTTCTTTTAAAAAAATGTTTCCTTGTATCTGGTTCAACTGCAAAGTATAGTAAAACAATAACAATAATGTTTTAAACAAAATAGAAATCTATTTCTCTCTCATGTTAACATAGCAGTTCGGCTGCGGAAGAGACAAGAGACTTTTTCTAGCCTCTTTGTTTCATGGTGGGCGAGGAGGGGGTTTAAGCGCGTCGCTTAAAAGAGCTCCAGAAACGGGCGTGAGCCACGGCTATCAGCGCGGACACCACAGACGGGCATGAGACACCAAGGCTGCTGCTGCCACCACCAAGAAGCCTGGGTGCGAGCACAGGTCACTCTCCACACCTCCCCTCCCGGGAGCCTGTGCAGCCCGCCACTGCCGGGGTCGCGGGATCCAGGGACAACTTCCCCGGGAGAACGCGCAGCGCGCCTCAGGCTGGTGCAACATCATGCCGGCCTCAGCCGCCACCGGCTCGCCCCGCATCCGTACCCCTCCCTCCCCCCGGCCTGAGCCAGAGCCCCCGAATCAGCTGCTCCTTTAACCCCGTCCTGTCTGAACGAAGAGCAGGCGCCCTCGGGCGACCTACGCGCAGAGGCGGGGCCAAGTCCAAAGCTGAAACCCAGGAGCTGTGCGAACAAAGAGGAGAGGGGGAGGTCTCTCCCAGCAGCCTCAGAAGCAGCGGATTAAAGCTCCATAATCAACTTGAAGTGCCCTCCTTCCTTTCTTCCTTTCTTCCTCCCTTTCTTTCTTCCTTCCTTTCTTCCTTCCTTCCTTTCTTTCTTTCCTTTCAATTTTTTCTCCCTTTTATTCTGAGCCGTGTGGAGTAAAGGCTCTTAGTGTTCCAGCCAGGTGTCAGGGCTGTGTCTCTGATGTGGGAGAACCAACTTCAGGACACTGGTCCACAAGAGACCTGCCAGCTCTACATAATATCAAACGGCGAAAATCTCCAGAGATCTCCATCTTAACACCAAGACCCAGCTTCACTCAAAGACCAGCAAGCTACAGTGCTGGACATCCTATGCCCAACAACTAGCAAGACAGGACCACAGCCCCATCCATTAGCAGAGAGGCTGCCTAAAATCATAATAAGGCTACAGATACCCCAAAACACACCACCAGACGTGGACCTGCCCACCAGAAAGACAAGATCCAGCCTCATCTACCAGAACACAGGCACTAGTCCCCTCAACCAGGAAACTTACTCAACCCACTGAACCAACCTTAGCCACTGGGGACAGACACCAAAAACAACAGGAACTATGAACATGCAGCCTGCGAAAAGGGAGACCCCAAACAGAGTAAGATAAGAAAAATGAAAAGACAGAAAAACACACAGCAGATGAAGAAAGGTAAAAACCCACCTGACCTAACAAATGAAGAGGAAATAGGCAGTCTATCTGAAAAAGAATTCAGAATAATGATAGTAAAGATGATCCAAAATCTTGGAAATAGAATAGACAAAATGCAAGAAACATTTAACAAGGACCTAGAAGAAATAAAGAGGAAGCAAGCAATGATGAGCAACACAATAAATGAAATTAAAAATACTCTAGATGGGATCAATAGCAGAATAACTGAGGCAGAAGAACGGATAAGTGACCTGGAAAATAAAATAGTGGAA
>NC_041222.1:10901680-10931568 GCF_002837175.3 Physeter macrocephalus | reverse complement strand
TCAGTGGAACAGGATAGAAAGCCCAGAGATAAACCCACACACATATGGTCACCTTTTCTTTGATAAAGGAGGGAAGGATATACAGTGGAGAAAAGACAGCCTCTTCAATAAGTGGTGCTGGGAAAACTGGACAGCTACATGTAAAAGTATGAAATTAGAACACTCCCTAACACCACACACAAGAATAAACTCAAAATGGGTTAAAGACCTAAATGTAAGGCCAGACAGTGTAAAACTCTTAGAGGAAAACATAGGCAGAACGCTCTATGACATAAATCACAGCAAGATCCTTTTTGACCCACCTCCTAGAGAAATGGAAATAAAAACAAAAATAAACAAATGGGACCTAATGAAACTTAAAAGCTTTTGCACAGCAAAGGAAATCATAAACGAGACCAAAAGACAACCCTGAGAATGGGAGAAAATATTTGCGAATGAAGCAACTGACAAAGGATTCATCTCCAAAATATACAAGCAGCTCATGCAGCTCATATCAAAAAAACAAACAACCCAATCCAAAAATGGGCAGAAGACCTAAATAGACATTTCTCCAAAGAGTGATTTGAGTAATAAATTTAGAAGGCAGAATTAACCAGGTGTATTCAGTTCATCTCGGATTCTTCTTCAGCCAGTTGTCTTCCTTTCCATAGGTCTAGGATCAGGCTCCTTCCCCATGTGAAGAGGCATGTTGAGAAACATGTTGCATTCACAGCCACATTAGGACTAGATAGTTGAGTCTCTCTAATTCTGAAGTTCAGTCATTCTTGCACAGATGACTATACCCTCTGTCCCATTTTTGAGTATTGATGGTATTTTGGCCTCCATGTAGCACTCTTGTATTATTTCTTCCAAACATGGTGAAGGTATGATTGAGTTTCCCTTAAAAATTCAACATGATTAACTAAAAGTTACTTATTAAAGAAATGATTTATTGATTACTATATCTTCATATACCCCAGCTCTTAAATTGCTCTATTACCCCAAAGAGCAGCATTATTTCAGTTAAGTAGATGCATTATTAGAACAAATATGTCCATACAAATAAATAAATGCAAGCATACTTTGAATTGAGTATAGTCCCCTAGTTATAGAACTTCATCAAAATATTGATCAATAAATGAAAAGCATAAAGTTGGTTGAATGTAATTCTGATTTAGAATTGATATAAAACACTATGAAACCCTATAGCTCTAAAAGACAGCTGGTAATAATCTACAAGGAGATTTCTAAATGCATTTATTTGTGAACTGTTTATGAATATATTTTGCCACTTTTTACTGATATTTTGATATTTGGGAGCTCTTCACATATAAAAAAAGCACATAGAGAACTTAAACACTCGATTATATTCTCTTAACCTGTGCAGCAGGTTTTAACGTATGTTTTTACATGCTTTAAAACTTTCATATATATATATATACATATATATATATATATATATATATATATATATATATTTTTGCTGTACGTGGGCCACTCACTGTTGTGACCACTCCCATTGCAGAGCACAGGCTCCGGACGCGCAGGCTCAGCGGCCATGGCTCATGGGCCCAGCCGCTCCACGGCATGTGGGATCCTCCGGACCGGGGCACGAACCCGTATCCCCTGCATCGGCAGGTGGACTCTCAACCACTGCGCCACCAGGGAAGCCCCCATATATTATTTTTAAACTGTATGCATATTTGATACTGCAAATAAAATAAAATTAAAATTAAATATATTATATATTTCTTTGTAGGTATGAAATAATATAAAATTTTAAATGAAAAAAAAGTGCATGCAGCATTCCATGTTTAGATGGTTTTAGTGAAACCAGTAGTTTAAAAAAAAAGAAAAAAAACATAGCAGTTCAAGGTTTATATGGAGGCTTGAATATCATCAGGTACGCAGACTCCTTCCCTCTTACTTCTCTGTGGCTTCCAGCTTGTGATCCTAGCTCCATATATCTTACCCATTTATCTATTTTATCTTAGCCAGCCAGGAGGAGAAACAGAGGAGAAAATCACGCCCCTCCCTTTAAAAATATTTCCTGAAAAAATGTCAACACTAATTCCATTTATACCCTACGGTCAGAATTTAATAACATGGCCATGTCTAACTACAAGGAAGTCTGGGGAATGAGCTTTTGTCCTGGGCTATGGTTTCCAGGTAATTTTCAGGTGCTGCATTATTGAAGGAGAAGGAGGAGGACAGATACTAGGGGACAAATAGCCTTTCTGTGTTGCTCATTCTTTCCTTCAACAAAACTGTCTGGCCACCAATATATAAGGCCCTAGTAACAGACTCTAAGAATGAACTTACATACAGTCCCTCCCACATGAACTAAGAACATGTATCTTTTATTCCCTGCCTACAGCCTATTTTCAACCAGTTTTGTGTGCAATTATACTTTGTTGGTTTAGTTCCTACGAATCACCATTACTAAGCTCCACATAGAACTCAGCACTACATTATGCACTATGAGAGATCCTTGAGTGTTAGAACGAAAGAAAACTTCAGAGATCATTTAATCCTTTGTGGTTAAGAAAACTGAGGTCCAGAGAGAAGGGACTTACCCAAGATGCCTGCTTCAATCTCTTTGTTGGCAGGGACTCAGCTCTCTATCTGCAATCACCACAGAGTTTGTCAGGACTCTGAAATTCAAGAAGTAAAAGCTGAGCTTCCCTCAGGATTCCCCTGCTGTATGAGTCATAGAGAAAAACCCCTGGGGACAGCCAGCAATTAACAAAGCTGCTGCTGTAAGAAAGTAGCTTGCTAGGCACTTGAACTTCTCACTATTAAATGGGAATTGATCCCACCTAGACTGCTAAAATATCTTTCATACCAGCATCTGTACCTGGAAAGAAACCAGTTAGCTGAACATGCTGGATTTAACACCCTAATCCAACACCAGCTGTGTGTCCTTGAGCATATTGCTTAACCCCACTGTTTCAAATTTCTTACCTCTAACTTGGAGCTGATCATCTCTATACTATTGTACTAAAAGGATCTAGTGAAATACCATAGATAATACCTTGAGCACAATACCCGGTACTTGATAACTGTAACTTTTATTCAATTACATTCATGTATCATTGCTTCCAGGAAGAACTTCCTTTACCAAAACCATTTTGGATGATTCACTACCTCAAATCCTTCAATGGCTCCCAATCACTTACAGAAGAAAGTCCAAAGCCCCAGCCTGATGTTCAAGGTCTTTTCTTAAAAAAGGAAAGTCTTGATAAATCCAAGATGGAGCTAAAACATAAGTCAACTGACTCTTGTTCTAATAATCCCTGAACAAATAACTATAGTAAGATGTAGAAGGTTCTACAAGAGAGATTAATATAGAGCCCTGGGGTGGAAGGGAGGACCATTTGTCATAATAATGCTTACATCTTCTCAGCCATTCCCGTCCAGGGATTGGAACACATCCTAAAAGAATTAACTGTAGTCATTTCTGGGTGGCAGAGTTGTGGGTAGTTTGTAATAATTTTATTATCAGTTTGAGTATTTTACATCAGCAGCAAAACATTTTTCATCAGTGTAATAAAAGTAATATGATAATGATAGTAATATACGGTGCCTATAACTGAAGGAAGTAATGAAGGGGGAAGTCTGTGAATGAAGTCCGATATTAGGACATTTAATGACAAGATAACCCCAGTAGTCCTTGGGGACATAAGAAAGTATATGTCATATAAAGGATCACCGCCAGTTTCTTCTATCTCAAGTCCCAAGGTCATTTTTCTCTTTCTGAGACTCTATGGCTACATCTTAAGGCTAGATTTGCAATTGAAGGGCACTCCTCAGCTCTAAGATAAGCAGCCAACAAGGGATTCAGATCTAAAATATAACAGAAAATCATGCAAATCAACAAGAAACAGAAAGCCACCCCAATAGAAATATGGTAACAGGATACAAACAGTCAATTTCAGAAGAGGAAGCCTCAAAAGCTAACAAGCTTTAAAGAGATGTTCAAAATCATCAGCAATTAGAGAAATGCAAATGACATTTTGAACCTAGGAAAAATTATAAGCATTCTGCACTAGCAAAAACAATTTAAAAAAAGAAAAAAACTGTGTCATAAACTTGGCTGGTGAGGTTGTGGAGAAATTGGAACCCTATACACTGTTGGTGGGAATGAAAAATGGTGCAGCCGCTATGGAAAACAAGATGGAGGTTCCTCAAAAAATTAAAAATATAGCTACCATATGATCCAGGAATCCCACTTCTGGGTATATATCCAAAAGAACTGAAATCAGAATCTTGAAGAAATATCTGCACTCCCATGTTCAATACAACACTATTCACAATAACTAAGGTATGGAAACAACCTGAAAGTCCATTGACACATGAATAGATAAAGGAAACATGGTATATACATACAATAGAATATTATTCAGCCTTAAAAAAGAAGGAAATCCTGCCATATATGACAACATGGATGAACCTGGAGGACATTATGGTAAATGCCATAAGCCAGTCACAGAAGAACAAATACTGCATGATCCTACTTATATGAGGTACCTAAATCAGGGAATTCCCTGGTGGCCCAGTGGTTAGGACTCCACGCTTTCACTGTCAAGGGTGTGGGTTCAATCCCTGGTCGGTGAACTAACATCTCACAAGCCACGCAGTGTGGCCAAAAAAAAAAAAAAAGTCCAACTCATAGAAGTAGAGAATAGAATGATGGTTGCCAGAGGCTAGGGAGAGGGGAAAATGGGGAGTTGCTCAATGAGGATAAAGTTTCAGTTATGCAAGATGAATACGTTCTGGAGCTCTGCTGTACAGCATGGTGCCTATAATCAACAATAGAGTATTGTATATTTAAAGATTTGTTAGGAAGGTAGGTCCCATGTTAACTGTTCTTACAAAACAATCAATAATAATAACAATTACCCAAAGAGGCTCAAGGAAACTTTTGCAGGTGAAAGAAAAACAAAACACAAAACCAAACTAGTAGTGATGTGGGAACTAATGGCGCAGTGGGAGGACATCCTGGAAGGCAAACTAGCAACACTTACTCTCACTCCTTACTCTATGTGTAGATTGTTGGGTATATCTACACATACCCAACAATCTCTCTCCAGGGTGTAAAGCACAAGAAATTCTCACAAAGCTTCATCAGAGGACACGCCTGGAGATGTTTATTGTTGTATTTCTTTCTTGGAGCAAATGGGAAGATGGGGTGGAAAATAATTCTGATGCTTATTCCTGGGAAAGTGGGAAAGTAGGTAGAGACATAGCATAAAATACCATGAAATATCAGACAAGGGTTCATAGGAAAAAAAAAAAAAAGAGTTTATAGGAATGGTTTAGGTTTTTGTTATAGCAACACTGATGGATCTTAAAAACTTTGCCCTTGATGAAAAAAAAGGGAAAACCAGAATGGATACATTTATGAAGATTCAAAATACATGCATATAAAATAACATGCATTTTGAGAGAACTCATGCAAACAGAGAGACAGACATAAACCCAATAGCATCTCTTTGGCCTATCCTCCTCCCACGCTCCCTGTGTGTCTACACTTTCCATGCCAACAATACTGAACTGCTTGTAGTTCCACGAACTCAGCATGCTGCTTCACTATTGTCTGCCTCTGTACATGCTGTTTGTTCCTTCCCCCAGCCCTCCTGGTTCACTGACAGATGGGCATACTGAATCCTACTCACTACTGAATCATTGGAGCTTACAGCTAGCTATTTGGCGCAGAGTAGCTGCTCAGTAAATATTGTTGACTTAAACTCAGTTTAGACAGCTTCAGCAGGCCTCCCCTGCACCACAAGCCCCCTCCTCTCCTTTCCCAATCTTTTTGTGTAATAGCTACCTGTTGTTGAGTACCTTCTAAATCCCAACACCATACGAATATGTGGAAGGCACACGCTTGAAGGTCAAGATTCTGGGAGCTCAGTATGGAAAGAAGACTGGGGTATAAAGTTTCATGTGTTGACTCTCATTTAATCCCCACCACCACACATTTTCTGCAAGATAATCCTTACCACTGTACCTGGCATCCACTAGTCCAGAGCCCCTCTGGTTCATTCCCATCAAGAGTAAACTTCCAGCCATATACCAGGGCATAGGAGAAGATGACACCTGATGCAGTTGCTTGGGGTGATCTAGAGGACCCTTTGCTTTTACAGATTTTCAACCAGTCCTCCTGTTGGAAGGCCCAACTTTGCCCTGTTCAGAAGTTCCAGAATCCAGAACCTTTCTAAGGCTCTAGGCTATAAATTTCTTTGCTCTCTTTGTCCTCCAGAAATTCTCAGGTCTGCTAATACCAACGGGACCAGTTGTCCATCTGCTTTCCAGCTTTCAGTATCCTTATCATCCCTTCTTCCCTTCTTTCTGTCCTTGAGTTTATGCCATGCATTATGCTAAATTTCAGTTACTGTCACTTTATTGGTGCTTCGGGAGAGAACAGGGATAAATGAGTATGTTCAATTTATCATCTTTAACCGAAGGCTGCCCATTCTCAGACAATTTAAATAGTTAAAAATGTTCTACTTAGTTTGAGGCAAAAACAGGCAACTTGGTAGGATCCGTCTCGCATTCTTGTTTTGACACAGTAAATCTTCAGATATTAGAGAACACCTTCCTTTCCCCTTTACACTTTGCTTCCTCTCTTCTCCAGGATAAAGACAAACCCCCCTCCGGTATTCATTAAAATTATTTTATTTGTGTGTAATAGAAACTACACCCAGCAAACATACAAAAAAGGTTGAGGGGAGACGGGTGCACTGGAAGGAAGAGCACTGAGCTAGCTCACAGTTGCCTGCGCCATAGATCATTGGTTTTTGACATGCGCTCCCAAAGCAGCAGCATACTTGGGAACTTTCTGAATTGCAGATTCCCATGCCCCACCCTAGACCTACTGGACCAAAAAGTCTGGGGCTGCCACCTAGCCATCCATATGTTAACAAGGAGATTCTGATGCACACTCAAGTCTGGGAGCAACTGCCTTAGGATCAGCTATGGCCAAGGACACAGGGACCTCAAGAACAAATCTGGCCACTGTGTTACCTGAGAAAGAGCGATTATAAACTGGAGAGCCACTCATTTGATACGAATTACACTCCAACCTCCCAGTAATTAATAGTACTCCTACGGAAGAGACAGTTAACTCCCAGACGGTCGGTGCTGAAAACGACTCCCAGGACTTCCCTGGGGGCGCAGTGGTTAAGAATCTGCCTGCCAATGCAGGGGACACGGGTTCGATCCCTGGTCTGGGAAGATCCCACATGCCGCGGAGCAACTAAGCCCGAGAGCCACAGCTACTGAAGGCGGCGCGCCTAGAGCCCGTGCTCGGCAACGAAGAGAAGCCACTGCGGTGAGAAGCCCACGCACCGCAACAAACAGTAGCCCCACTCTGCCGCAACTAGAGAAAGCCCGCGTGCAGCAACGAAGACCCAACACAGCCATAAATAAATAATTTTTGTTTTAAAGAAAATGACTCCCATCCATTCACACTTTAGTCTCATGCTTTCACTTGCTCTCTCTATTGTACGTGAGTGTCTATTCTAAGAGAGCTGACCCAGGTCTACAGCATCCTCTCCACTGGGTATTCATGGTACTGCTCATAATACAGGTTTGAAAACAGCTTTGTGCTGAAGGTGTGGCTGATAGCCTTCTGAAGAGCTTTGCTCTCAGGAGCTAATGGTTTAAGGTTTTTTCACCAAGAGGTAATCTACAACAAAGACAGTGAATCTCCTATCCTTGGTTTGGTTTCATTCCAGCCTTAGAAAACATAGAGGGAGATGCACCCCAAAGAAAAAATTTGATTTTGATCGATACCTGAGTTATTATGATTCAGAAAAGTTTCTGAGAAGTTTCAAGAAGAGGGTTAAAGAATCATAAATAAAAAATAATAATCATAAAAAATTTTTAAAAAGAGTCATAAATAAAACAATCTATTTTTTTTTGTCACAGGGGCATTGTTTCGCATCCCTGACCCAACTTGCTCAGAGAGCCACTAAGATTCTAATATACCAAGGATCCAATATATTGAAAGGAAAATAATGGTTTCAATTTGAGGGTCTATTGTGTGCCCAACAAGGTGCAAAGCTTTTATATGTAGTATGTCAATTCACTTAAAGTTTAAAGCATTCGTGAGTTTTATCCTCCTTTTAAATATGATGAAGCTAGGGCTCAGAAAGGATGAACAGCTTGATCAAAGGCACACAGCTAGTAAATCAAGATTAAATTCCTGTCTATCTGCCTGCAGCATCCTTCATCTTAACCACCTGCCACACTGGCTCCATGAACACGCAGAGCTATGTTTCAAATAAAGCAGTCCCCAGTTTGGACAGAACTGGGTCAGTCCAAAAGGTATTCAGAGTTTTACTCTGCCCAGAACACACCTTAATCTCCACCACCACCAAACAGTCTTATCTGCCTAACAAATGATTGCATTTTCTTCAAGACCCAGTAATGGATCACCTCCTTTATGAAGCTTTCCTACCACCCCAAAACTGAGTCAGTCACTTATTTTATCCTGCCGCTATTTGTTTACCTGTATGTCTCTCCCACAAAACCGTGAGCTCTTAGAAAACAGGACTGGCTTGATCTCGTGCATCACTACCACCTAGGGCAGGGCTAAACACATAGGGTGTATTTAGTAGTCGCTTGTTGAGTCAAAAAATAAATTAAAGAATGATGGATAGATAGATGGATGGATGGATGGATGGATGAATGGGTCTCAAAGGGAAATGACAGTAGCAAATACATGACTTTAGCATGGATAGCTCAAGTGTCAATTAGGGCCAAACCAAAGCTATTTATCTAAAAACACTGGTGCTTCAGTCCAGTGAATCTTGCCCTTGGTATTTCTTTTATATCTCTACCAATTTCGCATGTCTCCTATCTTCCCCCTTTCCCCCTTTCCTTTACTTCCCTTGCCTTCCTTCTCTCTCTCTCCCTCTTTCCCTCTCTCTGTCTCTCTCTCTTAAATGCCTATAATATAGAACTTAAGTCATTCATATAATATTTTCATTTGTTATAATATATGATTCAGATATAAATAATGTTCCCCATTCTTAATTTCAAAATACAATGGATGGAACATTTTTATAATGTCTAAAAATAGGATCCAAAACAAAAACACCCACAACTCTCTCTCTCGAGTTAACAGCATACAGTAAATTGATTTTTTTCTTTTTTTTTGGTGAGTCAGTGACTATCAATAGGGAAAAAATTATCCAACCCTGTTCAATGGTAAGAATTAACACAGTTTCAGCACCTACTAAGTGCCAGCAATGCATTAATCATAAATATACAATAATTAATCATATATAATATATATTAATTATTAATTATATATTAATAATTAAGAAAATATCCTCCATCTTATTATCTGCATTTATAGGGAGACAACTGAGGCTCAGAGAGGTTAAGTGACTCTTCCAATACTACCCAGTAAGGAAGAGGAGGTGAGATTCAAATTCAAGACACATACTTTCTCACTCGATTAAACATTTTCTCGCGTGAAATCAAGGAAGCCATATTGGTAGGAGAAAGGAAGAGGAAATTCCCCTAGCTAAAAACAAAAAGGATTAAGGAACACTTTTTCAAGGAGAAGACCAAGGTTACTCGGCCTTGGTTTTGTAATCACGGGTGTAGAGCTTGCATGCTGACACTTCCTATGATTCAGCTCTGCCATCTTACTCGGCTCTTTACAAAATTAAACCACATTTTAGAAAAGGAAACAATATCAGACTGATAATAATTTCTGTTTAAAATCTGATAATTTAAAACAAAGGTGAAAGCCAGTGGAATGACAGAGATTTTTATCTCACCTTCTAGTCACAGAAACGTTGACTGTGAAAAAAATTTGAATTCCAAATTCCAGAAACAAAACTTTCTTTGCTAACTCTAGAGCTGTGTCATATTATTTCACAACCTACACTCCCCACGCCCCCACTCTCATGAGTCTGCTTCCCCTTCCTCCCGCAGTCCATGCCACGAGCCCAAAGGCAGGCTACAAGAAGGGGGCCGTTAGAGAGGGGCCCAGGAGTCCTTCCCTGCATGTGGCACTTCTGAGAATCTCTAAATACCACCTCCCCATGATCCTCTCGAGAGGCTCGGGGCTGAGCAAGAAGGAGGAGGAAACCAGGCAGTATGTTAGCCCCGCTTGGGTTCTGAGAATTGCTACTTGACCATAGTTTTCTCTGGCTTGAACCACAGCAGCAGGCAAGGTGGAAAGCGTAAGAAAAGAAAGTGTAGCCGATGTCCTCAGGGAAGTCATCAGAGTGAAACCAGGCAGGATCTGCGGGAGACCTCAGTTCTGGCCAAGGCCAAGGTGGCCTGCCAAGTGTGGCTGCCAGGCCTGCCCCCCGTCCAGACTTGGGGGAGCCTTGTAGCATCAGCGCTCTTCTCTCACACCTCATTAGGTTCCTATTGCATTTTGCACCTTCATTCTTAAGAAGTCACATGTCCTAGTAAATGTGAGTCTTTCCCAAGGCCAATCTGAAGCCTCTACTCTTCTGGGCTGCATCTTGACAAGTTAGTACACTACTGTGTTTGAACATGGTCTGTGGATTTAAGCAGATCTGACTTCAAATTCTGGGTCTGTCTATTGCCAGCTATGTGCCTTCATGTCATTCGGTCCTTCGACTTCTCTGTGAGGAGAACTCCCTAATCTATGTTTTCATTCCCTACCTCTAACATAGCCAACTGCCTGCTAAACATTTCCACTTAGATGTTCCTTTACTGCCTCAAATATGACAAACAAAAAGCACTGTCTACTCTTCCCCATCCCCTCACATCCTTTGCACTGTTCTTTCTTTCTGCTAATGGAACCACCAGTCATTGAGATCCATTTTTAACTCCCCATATTGAGTTAGAACATAAATCTTTTTGATTCTTCCTCCATATAGTTCTCTGTAGTCCAACTCTTCATTTCTCACAGGTTCTGGTCAGTTCATGACATTTTATTCCCCTATATGTGTGTACCTCTTCTGAAACAGGAGGGAAAGGGGACAGGGCACAACCTTTAAAAGAATGACATAGCCATAGGACATGATAAAAACTGGTTAGAACCAGCTAGGTCCAAGATGGCAGAAGATTCGACTTCCAGTGGACCTTGAGCCTCATTATATGCTCATTGTAATACATTAGCATCTAAATAACACACCCACCAGCACCATGACAGTTCTGAGGCTAACCATAAAAGGCCAAAAAGCAGGCAGTGGCCCAATTCCTGGAAATCCCCGCCCCTTCTCTGAAATAGTTGGAATAACCCTCCCACTCATTAGCCTATGAAATTACCCAGCCCATAAAAACTAACCACGCCATATTTGGGGGCCTCTCACCTTCTGAGATGGCTGACACTGTCTGTGGAGTCTGTTTCTCTGTAAATAAATCCACTTCTTACCTATCACTTTGTCTCTCACTGAATTCTTTCTGCAACGAGATATCAAGAACCTGAGCTTCATTAAGTCCTGAGACCAGGTGTGTAGATCTCAATTAAAAGACCATGGGTTTAAGTCCCAGTCTGGTTTTGGCCAGGTTCGAGTTCTGGCACATGGGTTCAAGTCCCAGTCTGAGTTGCACAGTTTCACTTTCAAACTAGTCTTTATTCCACATCCAGAAAAATTCTTTCTGAAATCACGTTGACCAAAATACCCTTCCATCACCACCTTCACTGCCATGAAAACCATCAACAAACTTCCAACTGGAAAAGTGTATACTCCTTGACCTGGTGCTCAAGGCTCTTCATATCCAGGCTCAGCTTCTTCAAGCATCATCTCCCAGGGCTCCCCACCTAAGGCTTCTGCTTCCATCAAACCATTTCACTCAACATGTACTCATTCCATTCACTAAATATTAGTAGAATGCCCACATTAAGCCAAGTATTAGGGATACAGGGGGTGAATAAACAGACACAGCCTCTCTGTGGTAGAACAGTCTTTAGACACATAAACACATGTATGATGACAAATTGTGAACTCCTGGTTAAACATGACAGATTGACTATAGCATTTATATCTCTTCTTTCCTCCAATGAAATAAACGACAACAACAACATCAAGAAACTGTTTAACGTGTAAGTGGACAACACATCATGATGAAACTTTGGAAGACAGGCTATAGATAGATGAGCAATGATCAACTAAGCAGAGTGGAGAAAATTTCAACCTTAACCACCTGGAGAGG
This sequence comes from Physeter macrocephalus, assembly GCF_002837175.3. NCBI lineage: Eukaryota > Metazoa > Chordata > Mammalia > Artiodactyla > Physeteridae > Physeter > Physeter macrocephalus. Next base: position 10,919,430 of record NC_041222.1, on the reverse strand, counting down.
CATATTCTGACATAATCAGTCATGGACCCTGTGGAACCATCTGCAAGGCAAGGCTCTCATGGGCCTGATCTTCCACAGAGGCATGAGGCTGCATATCCGGACACAGAGAGGATTAAACTCTGAGATTCCCCCTTGGCCCTGCAGAGCCTGACAGACACCCTACAGGCAGAAGACAGAAGAGCTAGTGTCTGGAGAAATTGTTTGAGGAAGCTCCAGACCCATGAACATCAGGCACAGAGCAAAACAGAGATGCACGGGTCTGAAAATGATCGTGCCAGGGCCCATCACTGTGACATTCCAGAACTCCATGGACAAAAAGATGATCCTGAAAGCTCCAGCTGCGGAGTGGTAGGGAGACAGGAGATGATCGTATGCAAACAAACAGGAATCAGAAGTGCAATCAGGCTTCTACCAGAAATGCTAGAAGTTGGAAAAGAACTGGAGAAAGCCTTCAGATTTCTAAGGACGTTTTTAATCTAGAATCCATTACTTAGCTACACTATCAACAAACATAGGGGGAAACATATAAACATTTTCAGACATATGAAGGCTCAGAAAATTTACCTCCCATACACTCCCTCTTTTTTAGGAAGTTAATTGAGAGCATCCTCCCGCTAAGCAAAGGAATGAAGCAAAAAGAGGAAGATGCAGAGACCCAAGAAATAAGGGGTCCAAAACAGGAAAGCAATGAAGGGAATTTCCAGGATGCCAGCGGGGAAAGACACAAAGAGAACTCGCTGTACGGTCAGCACAGGGTGGAGGGCTCCAGGACAAGGGCTGTAGGAAAATTTAAAATGACACACATTAATATCTGATACATTTTACCAATTAGAACAGGGCTGGGCAAACCCCAGCCCATGGACCAAATTCTACCCGCCACTTTTTATTGGCACACAGCCATGCCCATTCATTTACATATTGCCCATGACTGCTCCCTCTGTCACAGCTGAGTTGAACAGTTGCAACAGAGACTGTCTAGACTGAAATGTGTAAAATTTTTACTATGTAATCCTTTACTAAGAAAGAATTTGTCAATACCTGATTTAAAAGGGAAAAAAAATACTGATTTGAGGGACTGGGTGAAGAAAGAATAAATACAAGGAAAAAAATTCACACCAACTGGAGGTAAAGAAGCAACTGTGAACTCAGGAAATACAAAGTTGTGCAAGAAAAGTAATGATCATAGGAAACTACTTAAACTCTGCAGTGGACAATATTTGCATGATCATAAAAACATAGACTCTGATTCTGATTTATCAAAAAATTATGATAAGCATATCAAGGGAAGAAGAGAGAAGAAATGAAGAGATGTATAAAAGATCTAAATTTTCATCTACTATAGCAGGAAGTCAACAGAAGTCTGTCACTGATAAATCAATAGATAACGATAATAAGCATATTTGCCAGAAATACAGAGTCATATGCCATAAGAAATAACGAAAAGAGCTAAAAGGTGATTTGTCTGGTGAGCAGGACCAAATGAGGTAGGGATTAGTAAACAGGCACTGCTATCTTCATTATAAATCTTTTGACATTGTTTTTTTGTTTTTAACTGTGTATATATATTATTTAATAAAGTGGCAGTTAATTTTCAAAAGCACACAATCTCAAAAATTACACAATAGGTGTTATGAAGCCCCAAAACAAGATGCCATGATAAAGAATAATGAAAGTGGATAAACTATAAATTTACTTTTGTCTTCAGAGAAGTGGGTTCTAAGGAGATAAAATTTAAACTGATAACTTTGCCTGGGGACTCCCAGGCAAAGGGCTAGCATGTGCAAAGGCCTGGGGTGAGAGCAAGCATGATGACTTAAAGGACTTGAAGTGGATAGGATTGGCTGAGGGTGAGAAGTGTTCAGGAACAAACTAGCAAAGACAGCAAGAAAGAGACCATGATGCCACCATGAAGTATGGCAAAGGGACTGCTGATGATATCATCACTGGCTGATGATACCATCAACGTGTTCATAACAACGTGTTGCAACACTGTGACCATTTGCAGCACATTTCTTCTTTTCATGATTTTTGCATTAGAAACTGACTCAAATCCACAACCCAATAGAAGGAGTTACTGTGTAGTCAGAAAGTTGAGCCAGACTGTAGCTGTTTCTTTCAAGATGACATGTCAGACTCATCCATAAGCAGTGAGGTGACCTCCCAATGTCCCTGAGGGCTTTGCAAGTGACATGCCTTTCTCAAATAAACTCCTGCTCCCATACCTTCCTACTCCATCCCCTCAGTTCCTCCAGGAATTTTGGATGCAGGATTCCCTGCAATCTCTTCTCAGGCTCCTACTTGCCCCTCTTTAATCAAATTCCAAAGTCTTGGTTTTTGCCATCACTTGACTGCCTTCCTAAGTGCCCTATTATCCACCCTCTCATAATTCTGTCCCAAATGTCTCAAAACAGATTTGGATCTTCCACGGAAGGACCCAAGAGATGCTTTCTCCATACTTTTATGAGGAAAATGGAGCCCAGGGTCCATTTCCCCAACATCAGGCAGCAAGCTGATGACAGAACCAGGGTCACAATGCAAATTGCACCACTTTCGGTTTGTGAGGTCCTCCCTTCAAGACTCTGCAGGAAAAAAACCCCAAAACACAGCTACTACACATCTATGGGCAGGAGCCCGAGACTCTGAATTTCCAAGAGGTGAAATTTCCTTTTCGTACCCTCTATTAATAGAGTTTTTTTATCTATTAAAGAAATTATGATTAATATTAGGGAAATATGTTCTAGTTACATTTTACAATTCATGCCCTTTGTTTAATATGTACCCAGATTTAAATATTTCCATGAAATAGCACTTATTCTCTGTATATTAACTCTTGCTTCCTTAGAAGCATCAGGAAGCCTCTACATTATTGCTGCTCGCATTTTCTTGAAGGCATTACTAAAGATTAATTACAAATTATTTTTATTGTACTGGGACAAGACAGCACTGAATTAATAATGTGTCCTAAACATTAATTTAGTCAGTGGCTCTCAGTCACTTGGTCTCAAAACTCCTTAGCTTTTTAAAAATCAAGGACCCCAAAGTTTGAGTTGGTATAGGTTTATTTATAGATATTCTTAGAAATAAAACCTGAGAAACTTTAAGAATCTTTACTTATTAATTTATTTTAAAATACCAACAATAAATCCACTACATGTTAATATAAATGACATTTTTTATTTTTTAAAAAAACAATATGTAAAAAAAGTACTAAGAAGAGTGGCATTGGTTTTGCATTTTTGTAAATCTCTTCCATGTCTGAATTAATAGATGACAGCTGGATTCTCACATCTGCTTCTTCATTCAGATGTAGATAAAACACATCATGAAGCCTCTGGAAAACTCCATTTACATTGATGAGAGAATGAGCTGGGAAAAGGCCAAAATCATCTTGGTATTGTCATGAGAATAGCTTTGACCTCATGGGCACCCTAAAAGGGTTCCAGGGATCCTCAGTTGTCCCTGGACCACATTTTGAGAACCGCTAGCTTAATTAAAATAAAAAAGCAGAATATATTTATTTATTCGAACATTAGTGTTTTCACATGAGAGGTTTCACTTAATCTTCCCAATCAAGCAAGCAGAAGATATGTTTACATCCTATTTCTTATAAGAAAGTGTTTGTTAGGATATTGGTAAATTTGTTTTTAAACATTTCGACCCATAAGCCATGACTCGGGGTCTGTGGGACTCTTTGGGTGGATACCCAATGGCCAAAGTGATGACACGCAAAGGTGCTGGACTTACCTTAAGAAGTAGTTCACCCCGTTCTTGAATAGTCATTTGTGGGCAATTCATTTGGATCCATCATTCATTCAATAGCTTATCTCAATACTATTTCACTGTCTAGGGTATAGATTCCTATTTAAGGAAGCAGAGTGTCTTATTTGGGTGCCCCTTTGGGGGAAAAGCACTGCCCTAAACCTGGCATCTGCTGAGCAAAACGATAATCATAGTAAAAATCAGCTGAGCAAACAGGGATTTGCGCTTTGCTGAGTGTTGGAGTCGAGGGGGAAGAGAGGACCATGGCAAGAAACAATGCATTCAGTATAAGGACTGAGGTTGTGCATTAAGATGGTATTGGTTTCTAATCCCTTTCCGCCACTTACTAACTGTATGACCTGGGCAAGTCATAGGATTCTGTGAACCTCAGTATCTTCACTGGTGAAATGGGGAGAACAATGCCAATCTCCTGGGGTTTGATGGAAGTTCATATAGGATAATGTATGGAAAGTACCTACCACTGGGCCTGACATAGTAAGAGCTCCCAAAATGGCGGTTGTGATGATGTGGACCATAGTAATGATGAGGCAGCAACACCCTGATGTTGGCACAACCAGTTGATTCCAGGACCCACAGAGGGGCTTCCATGCAGAAGCTACAGTTTCCCTCCCCTCGCTGTATTCCAGCCACAAGAGCTATCTTTCAGATCCTCAGTTATGCCAGGTTTCGCCCAGCCTTAGGGCTTTCCTAAATGCTACTCCCTTTGCTCAGAAGCACTCTGAACCACTCCAAATTCACAGTCACCCAGTCTGTCATATATGTTCCATAGCTAAACTCTCCAGATCTTCCAGAGAATCCATAAATAACAGCAATGGTTTTCTTTGTCACCCCTACCCAGTCTCTTCAAGGATACAGTTCACACTGAACTATTGGCTTGATGCCAGCTAATCAGTTTACCCAGAAAATGTGCCCCTGAGTTCACTTTTCCTAGACTACCTGCAGTTTTTTTGTTTGCCCTCTCTTCTTCTCTTCTATAAATCCTATTTGGGACCTTTGTTAATTAAAAATGATTGATCTCTTTTATCTACAAATAAACAGTGTGTTGATAATTCACCAAGTTTCTCTGCATAACTCTTTGACATTGCCCAGGAAGTGATGGGTCCTAGTACAATTCTGTAATGTGCCTAAGTTCACACAGGTTACAGAACAGAGAGTTAGCTATACCCTCCTCTTCCCCACCAAATCAACAAGACAAAAATTAGCAGACTGCAATTCACTTTTGCCCTCAAAACTCTTGTTTTATTTCAGTGAAGACACCTCACTTTGTTCCAGAATATCAAAAATTAGCATGGAAAGGGACCAAGTAAATAACACCATATTTTAGACCACAGCCAACATTTCAAAGATAAAACAACTCTTATTAAATTAATAAAACCTGATAAATGAATTCAGCAAGGTAGCAGGATACAAGATTAACATACAGAAATTGGTTGCATTTCTTTACACTAACAATGAAATATCAGAAAGAGAATGTAAAAAAAAAAAAAAAAACCTTTGAAAATCGCACCAAAAAAAATAAAATAAAATAGGAATAAACCTGACCAAGGAGGTGAAAGACAGATATGCTGAGAACTATAAAACATTAATAAAGGAAATTAAAGATGATCCAAAGAAATGGAAAGATATCCCATGCTCTTGGATTGGAAGAATTAATATTGTTAAAATGGTCATACTACCCAAAACGATATACAGATTTAATGTGATCCCTATTAAATTACCCATGACATTTTTCACAGAACTAGAACAAATAATCCTAAACTTTATATGAAACCATAAAAGCCCCAGAATTGCCAAAGCAATCCTGAGAAAAAAGAATAAAACAGGAGGCATAACCCTCCCAGACTTCAGGTAATACTACAAAGCTACAATAATCAAAACAGCTTGGTATTGGCACAAAAACAGACATATGGATCAATAGAAAAGAATAGAGGACCCAGAAATAAATCCACACACCTACGGTCAATTAATCTTTGACAAAAGAGCCAAGAATATAAAATGGCAAAACGTCTCTTCAGCAAGTGGTGCTGGGGAAGTTGGATAGCTGCATGTAAATCAAGAAGTTAGAACACACTCTCACACCATGCACAAAAATAAACTGAAAATGGCTTAAAGACTTAAATATAAGACATGGCACCATAAAACTCCTAGAAGAAAACATAGGCAAAACATTCTCTGACAAATATCATACCAATGTTTTCTTAGGTCAGTCTCCCAAGGCAATAGAAATAAAAACAAAAATAAACAAATGGGACCTACTCAAACTTACAAGCTTTTGCACAGCAAAGGAAACCATAAACAAAACTCAAAGACAAACTATGGAATAGGATAAAATATTTGCAAACGATGCAACTGACAATGGGTTAATTTCCAAAATATACAACGAACTCATACAACTCAACAACAACAACAAAAACAACCCAATCAAAAAATGGGCAGAAGACCCAAACAGACATTTCTCCAAAGAAGACATACAGATGGCCAATAGGCACATGAACAGATGTTCAACATTGCTATTTATTAGAGAAATGTAAATCAAAACTACAAGGAGGTACCATCTCACACCAGTCAGAATGGCCATCGTTAAAAAGTCTACAAATAACAAATGCTAGAGAAGGTGTGGAGAAAAGGGAACCCTCCTACACTGTTGGTGGGAATGTAAGTTGGTGCAGCCACTGTGGAAAACAGTGTGGAGGCTCCTCTGAAGACAAAAAATAGAATTACCATATGATCCAGCAATCCCACTCCTGGACATATATCCAGACGAAATTATAATTCAAAAAGATACACACACCCCTCTGTTCATAGCAGCACTATTCACAATAGCCAAGACATGGAAGCAACCTAAATGTCCATCGACGGATGAATGGATAAAGAAGATGTGGCATATATATACAATGGAATATTACTCAACCATAAAAAAGAATGAAATAATGCCATTTGCAGCAACATGGATGCAACTAGAGATTATCATACTAAGTGAAGTAAGTCAGAGAAAGACAAATACCATATGATATCACTTAAATGCAGAATCTAAAATATGACAAAAATGAACCTATCTACAAAGCAGAAACAGACTCATGGACATGGGGAATAGACTTGTGGTTTCCAAGTGGGGAGTGGGGTGGGGAAGGGATGGACTGGGAGTCTGGGGTTAGTAGGTGCAAACTATTATACATAGGATGGATAAACAACAAGGTCTTACTATATAGCACAGGGAACTATATTCGATGTCCTGGGATAAACCGTAATGAAAAAGAATATAAAAAGAATGTATAACTGAGTCACTCTGCTGTACAGCAGAAATTAACACATTATAAATCAACTATACTTCAATTCAAAGAAAAAAATAAATTAACAAAACCACACGAGAGAGAACTGAATCTCCACAGTGATTTTCTAATCACTGCCTCACACTTTCCCCCTTGGAGCTATCCAGCATTCTCCTGCTGGATTATGTTTCTAAACACAGCTTTAAACTTACCATTCTTCTCAAAAATGTCCAGTGTCTGTCCTAACACTGCCCACAGCCTAAAATCCCAACCCTTTACCATGCTATTTGCATCCTTCTGTGATCTGGCTACAGACCACTTTACCAAACTCTTCTTTCTCTCTCTGCTCCTCCACCTCTACCTGTAAATGCCAGATGGCCCACTGCAAAACTCTCCTGATGAAGAAAGCAATGTATTGCTTTACATTCAGATGCAAGTTTCTTATGTCATTGGTACACAGACTAGCTACTTTGAATAGTGCTGCCAATACAGTTCTCTTTCCCTGGAATGCCTTTCCATCATCAATATCTAACATCTCTCTATCCTTTAAAGCCCCACTCAAATGCTACCACCTCCAGGAAGTCTTCTCTATTCATCTCCACTGAAAACAATCTGTCATTGGTGCTCCCTCTTATACTACTTAAATCATGTCTTGTATTAGCATTCTGTATACCCATATCCTGACTCTTCCAGTAGGCTGCTATTTGATGGAAGAGCTATGTCCTCATGTCTCTATATCTGCCTCCCTCTCCCCCATACTTTGCACAGCTCCTGGCATACAGTAAGTGTCAACTAATGATCTTAAGCAAACTAATAGCTAAATAGATCAAATCTGATATTTACACCCTCCTGCCTAAACTCCTTCGATGGCTTCCACTGCACTCAAATTAAACCCAAACTCTCTAATAGCAGCTATAAAGCCATGTTTGATTGTCCCTGTTCACTTCTCCAGCCTCATTTGGGGCTACCTCTCCTTTTCCTTACATGTGTGTCTCTCCCCTATATGTCCCTTGAACACATAAAATTCTGTCTGGCCTCGGGGCTTTCACACATGCTCTTCCCTCTTTCTAAAACCCACTTCCTCCCATTAATTTTCTGGTCCACAATTTCTGACATTTCAGTTTTCAACTTAAAAGCCACATCCTCAAAAAGACCCTCTAGGTTATCCATCAGTCAGGACCCTGGCAGGAAACAGATGTCATATGCCAAGTGGGCTAAAATGATGACAAAGGGGCTCTATACAAACGTATGGACAGGGTTTAGGGACACCAACAGGAGATAACACAGCACCCCATGGCTAGCAACAGTAGAGATCTATTACCTCTCTCAGGCCTGAAGCAGGAGGGGAGGGAACATGTACCAGAACCAGGAAAAAGTAGTGTAAAAGAAGCCTACCTTAAAGTACTGGTGGCCACCAGTAGAGGGTCACAACTAAGCAGGGGGATCTGTAGAGAAAAGAACAAAGGAAGTAAATACCCCAGCATCATTCTTCTCCCACCATCCAAACGGCCAATCCCCAATTGGGAGCAGAGGAGCCTTTTAAGGCAGTCCCTGCAGGCCAGCCTCCCAGGAAAGATGGAGAAGGGTAGGAAAAAGGATGACAGGGCTGAGCAGAAGCTACCCAGCCCACCATCCATTCTCAGGTAGACCCTCCTGTTATTCTGTCTCAGAGCAATCTGTTTTCTTCTTAGTATTCAATAAAATATTTACTTTCATATCTTTTTGCTGAATGTCTATAAGCACTTTCAGATGGTCAATTCCATGGACATGTAAATCCCACGTGTTCACTGCAGCACTCTGGATCTAAAATATCGTAGGTGCTGAATAAATACTTGCTAGTTAATGTGTGAACACATGCATCAGTCAGAGACATAATAGCACATATAATTATGCACGTACACATTTCAATTTCAAAGGGAGAAACCTCCTCTACAGAATTAAGAAATGCCAGGAAATTTCACATCAAAGTCAATTCGATGAAAACAAAATGCTGCCTAGCATAGAAAATCACTTTAACTTCAAAAAGAGCTGATCATTTTCTAAGAAGAGAAGAAAAAATGTCCTTCCTATTAACTTGCTGTGAAAACAGGCTGAGCCAGACTAGATAAGTTATCACTGTGTAACACAAAATTGTTACCGTCCCCAATCCACAATGCAGATTGAAATAAGGTCAAGTGGAAGAATTCTTCCCTGAACTCTTTCTTCTCGATAAAACCTTGGTAGCTCCCACAACTAACTTTATAGCTTCAAAAGAAGAAAAGTGCTAGCAAGCCCTAAATTCCCTCTTCCTGGTCTTGGGGTTTTCTGCATCTTCCAAAAGCCCCGATTTCTCTGAGCTCTTGTGGTCGCATTATGAAGAATACAGACAACACTTTTAAGTCTAGTTCTACATATTACCTGGTAAGTGCATTTTATTGATAGCTGAATCTGATACCCAAACACAGACTTTCACATTTGCTTCTCTCCTCTGTCCCCCAACACACTTGCACTTTGATGAGAAGAGGCGAAATCTTTTTCCTGATAGCATGTAACACAATATGATTCCAAACACTTCATCTTTCCTTCAGCTCCTCAGATGACTCATTTGCCTTGTTCTCTCCAACCACAGGACTCTTGTATTTGGGGCTCCCTTTTACTGGAAGATGCACCCCTCTTTTCTACAATTTGTTCTTTGAAAATGGGCTAATATTAATGCCTAGATCATAAAATTGTTGCGAGGAAGAATCAAGGTAGTAAGATAATTGAGATCATACATATAAGGCACGTAAAACAGAACCTGACACATAGTAAGAGCTCAGTAAGTGTTGTCATCATTATTAATGATTACTTCCAAATTACCCTTCAGATCTGTAATCAATATCACTTGCTCCAGGAAGATTCTATGTTCCCCCAAATGAGACTGAGTGCCCCAATCATGGCATTCATGTGTCTGGGTAACTTTCCTTCACAGCACTAACTACAATCCATATGATTTAAATACCATTAACCCTTGAACAGTGTGCGGGGTTAGAGGTGCCAATCCTCTGTGCAGTTGAAAATCCAAGCACAGCTTGTAGTCCACACTCCAGTATCCACAGTTCCTCCATATCTGCACTTCTGAATCCTCGGATTCAACCAGCCGCAGACCATGTAGTACTGTAGTATTTTTAAAAATCTGCCTGTAAGTGGACCATGCAGTTCAAAGCTGGTTGTTCAAGGGTCAACTGTCATCATAAAATAATGTATGTGTCCCTAAATAGGCAAAAAAAAAAAAAAAGTGAGGATTTGAGCAGCAAGTGAATTTGTTCTTGATCACCACTGTATTCCTAGTCTCTTGGAAACTGTTTCACACTTAGTGCTCAAAGTACATGTTAAATGAAAAGATGAACAGACAACCTCACCTCCTCTGTGGCACAGTAATCACCACCCCTTTCCATACCTTTTTTTTTTTTCATGTTCATCACTTCAAGAACTCTAAAGGTAAATATTTGAGGAAATTGATGCATCAAGAAGCCACATGGGGCTTCCCTGGTGGCGCAGTGGTTGAGAGTCCGCCTGCCAATGCAGGGGACACGGGTTCGTGCCCCAGTCTGGGAAGATCCCACATGCCACGGAGCGGCTGGGCCCGTGAGACGTGGCCGCTGAGCCTGTGCGTTCGGAGCCTGTGCTCCGCAATGGGAGAGGCCACAACAGTGAAGAGGCCCGCGTACCACAAAAAAAAAAAAAAAAAAAAAAAGAAGCCACATGACCAGAGACTCCAGTTCCCAGAGTCACAAGTGGGCCAGAGCACAAGTATCCCTATTTCCAACCATATAGTATCCTGGGTCTCGGCAGAAAATGGCAGAAGGTCTCTGTTATGGACTGAATGTTTGTGTCCTCCCAAAATTCATATTTTGAAGTCCTAACCCTCTGTGTGATGCTATTTGGAGATGGGGACTTTGGAGGTAATGAGATTTAGATGAGATCCTGAGGGTGGGGTCCTTATGATGGGATTAGTGCTCTTGTAAGAAGAGAACAGAGAGCTTGCTCTCTTTATCTCTGCCATGTGAGGCATATCAAGAAGGCAGTCATCTGCAATACAGGAAGGGAACTCTCATCAGAACCCAACCTTGGTGGAACCCTGATCTTGGATTTCCCAGCCTCCAGAGATGTAAGAAATAAATGTCTGTTGTTTAAGCCACCTAGTCTATGGTGTTTTGTTACAGCAGCCAGAGCAGACTAATACAGTCTCCTACTCAAGGGTCAACTGTCATCATAAAATAATGTATGTGTCCCTAAATAGGCAAAAAAAAAAAAAAGTGAGGATTTGAGCAGCAAGTGAATTTGTTCTTGATCACCACTGTATTCCTAGTCTCTTGGAAACTGTTTCACACTTAGTGCTCAAAGTACATGTTAAATGAAAAGATGAACAGACAACCTCACCTCCTCTGTGGCACAGTAATCACCACCCCTTTCCATACCTTTTTTTTTTTTCATGTTCATCACTTCAAGAACTCTAAAGGTAAATATTTGAGGAAATTGATGCATCAAGAAGCCACATGGGGCTTCCCTGGTGGCGCAGTGGTTGAGAGTCCGCCTGCCAATGCAGGGGACACGGGTTCGTGCCCCAGTCTGGGAAGATCCCACATGCCACGGAGCGGCTGGGCCCGTGAGACGTGGCCGCTGAGCCTGTGCGTTCGGAGCCTGTGCTCCGCAATGGGAGAGGCCACAACAGTGAAGAGGCCCGCGTACCACAAAAAAAAAAAAAAAAAAAAAAAGAAGCCACATGACCAGAGACTCCAGTTCCCAGAGTCACAAGTGGGCCAGAGCACAAGTATCCCTATTTCCAACCATATAGTATCCTGGGTCTCGGCAGAAAATGGCAGAAGGTCTCTGTTATGGACTGAATGTTTGTGTCCTCCCAAAATTCATATTTTGAAGTCCTAACCCTCTGTGTGATGCTATTTGGAGATGGGGACTTTGGAGGTAATGAGATTTAGATGAGATCCTGAGGGTGGGGTCCTTATGATGGGATTAGTGCTCTTGTAAGAAGAGAACAGAGAGCTTGCTCTCTTTATCTCTGCCATGTGAGGCATATCAAGAAGGCAGTCATCTGCAATACAGGAAGGGAACTCTCATCAGAACCCAACCTTGGTGGAACCCTGATCTTGGATTTCCCAGCCTCCAGAGATGTAAGAAATAAATGTCTGTTGTTTAAGCCACCTAGTCTATGGTGTTTTGTTACAGCAGCCAGAGCAGACTAATACAGTCTCCTACAGTGGGCAGGAGTGGAGGTGGGGGATACTCTGCTATACTCATGAGGCCTTCAGTCTTATTTATATAGTTTTGTATGCAATTGTTAACACCAACTGTTAAAGCATAGTTCTGAGACAGCGTGTGGAGAAAATGCTTTACGTTCACCACACTATTTCCTGGACACACGGAAAGGCTACATCTCTCAGCCTCCCCTGTACTTAGACTGGGGTCCTATGACTGCACTCTGGCCAGTAGAATTGCAGGCAGCAATGACATAAGCCATTCCCAGGCCTGACCCATAGGTATCCCATGTGCAATCCTCCAACACTTGGAGGCCACAAGGGCTACCTGTCGCTCACAAGACTTCACTAAGTGAGAAATTTTGATTTTATTAAGTTCCTGATAGTTCAGGACTAACTTGTTACTGCTGCATATCCTAGTAGTAACCTGACTAATACAAAGAGGCAGAGTGGAACACTGGGAAATGAAATGAAGAAAACAAGAGTTTGAAGCCCAACTCTGTCATCAGCTTATGAGGTGACACTGGAAATTCACCTGTCTGGCTCTGAATTTTCTCATCCGTGTTACTCAAACATGAACAGATCACCGTGGATGGCTCTTGCTTTTGCATATTACCTGGAAACTGAACTCATACTTCATTATATTCCTCTCTCTCACACATATTACACAGCTCCAAAAGCAATGGTAAACCACATTGTTTTACTGAAGGATTTGTTGGGTGATAACAAAATGGATTATATCTAGAGTGACCAAATGTGTTAGGGTTTGGCTAGGACAGTGCCCATTTTGACCTACTGTCCCAGTGTAATTCCGTGTAATTACTAACAGAAGAGCCCCCGTTGCCTCTTAGGCATCCTGGTTTAAACAATACATTACAGAATAAGCTGGTTATATCACACACGACATATAGCAACTCTTACCAGACATCTTTCAGCTCAAACTTTTATTCTCCATTCACCTTGAGACTCCACCACTCCCCCCAACATGTTCCCTGAGTCCTTCACTGGATCCTCTGTCCCCAGCTCAGTAGCTAAGAAGGAGCTCAGGGAAATATGCCAACTTGTACCTCCTTAGCTCAGTAGCTAAGAGGGAGCTCAGGGAAATATGCCAACTCGTACCTCCTCATCATTGCTTCAAACTAGCCAAGCTTCAAACTCCACCCTTACTGCAAGGGAAACAGATAGTTGTAGACTTCATGGTGATCTTCAGAAACAAAAGCAATTTGGGGAGTACGAGTAGAGGTTTAACAAAATGCCTTTGCTTTCTCCACAGGAATGTGACTACGCATTAACCTCAAAGCACTATTCCCTGACAACGGTGGAATGACACTGTGAATGGGGAAAATGATCTTTAATTGATAAACTGCCTTTAGACTGGGAAACCGTGAATGAGTTATGAATACCTGGTAGAAAGCCATAGATTTGGGCTTCTCACCGTGTGGGACCTAGAAGCTATGAAAAGAGATATTGGTTCCAGTGGAGCGTGGGGCTTTTAAACCAGAGTGGCCCCTGTGCCCAAGTGCACAGTCTCATTACAAGGACAACACCTGTGTTGCTGGGGACAGGGAGGAAACAGCTCTTGGACTGCCATGAAGAGACACACTTGGTGCCACCTCTTGGTCTGCTGTATTTCCTCTGCTGTGCTCTAGGTGAGGCAGATCTCTATGGTTGTGTAGGTTTGGTTATGCATCCTTGCTATTCAAAGTATGGCCCTTGGAGAGACAGCACCAGCATTATCCAGAACTTTTTAGAAATGCAGTCAGCACCAGCCCAGACCTACTGAATTAGAATTGACATTTTAACAAGATCTTCAGGCAATTCCTATGCATAATTAAAGTTCGAGAGGCAGCGGTATAGATGAACCCAGGACCAGAACCGGTCGTCACATAGAATGCTCATAACTGTGGAAACTAGCCAATTTCTGCCACTCTAAAGAAGCTCTCATTTCCAGATCAAATCAATATCCGTGCATATTTTCCCCTTGTTTCTACTTTTTACTTGTAATTCTTTAATCACAACATTATGATGTTCTCCAGAGGACTCTATAAGAGCGATGAGGTCCTCTTATTTTAACCTACAATTAATCAATCCCAGTGCAGCAGGGGCTACAACTTCTACAGTGTTTTTAATGTATTAACATTTGAGCTTTATTTCCTCTCCCCAAAATACTTATCAAGGTCTATCACATCAAAGCAAGAAAAAGAGGAAAGAAAGGCAAAGCCATATGGCCTCAGGGGTGGCGTTTCCCCTGGTCCCATGAAGTCCAGGAGAGCTGGGCCAGTTTTTCAGCCTGGATGCTCCAAGGGGCATTCACAGGGAAACCAAAGGCAGGACCTCACGAGAGGAGCTCATCACCAAGAGCACCTTGCCAAGCCACGCCTGGGTTCCAGTCCTCTAAGGTGGGGAAGTGGGGGTGGGAATCATCTTCTAAGGTTTTGCCAAACTGGCAGATGAGCCCTTTATACTGATACCTTATGCCTCCTCAGTTCCCGTAGAAGATTTTCAGCCTGTCCAGCTATTTGTCAGCTACGCCTATGTTTTCCGACCTGAGGACAGAATGGGATACCCCAGAAAGAAACTTTAAGACCAAGAAAAAAGGGCACACAGCCTGTGTCAACCACTCTGTGTGCTGATTTCAGAGGGAGAAACTTAACTTTATTTCTTATATATTCCACATTCCCTGGAAAGAGGTAGTGAAAGATAGTACATGATATACAGACAAGGAAATAACAGATTTCCTATGACCTATAGGAAACTACATATATTTAAAAAGAAAACAACTGTATAATATATATTTAGTATGATCCCAAGTACTACTTGCCGTCTCCCCTATGGATACGGATTATGGGTTGCTTCTAGTATCTTCTATACAAAAAGCAATACATATTCATTATAAACAATTTGAGACAAACAAAAAAACCTATAACATGAAAATAGAAGAGAAAAATATACTTGGTAAAATTGCGGCTCAGAAGTTAAACCAAGGAGGAAAGAAAGGGAAAGAGCTTGGGAGGAGAGAAAGAGGAAGAAAGGAAAGGGAGAATAGACATCTTTTGTGATTTAACCAGGGACGATGGAGGAAGAGTTCTGTTGCCTGGATACGCACCCAGTGGTGTATTTAGCTAGACTGGTGTCTAACACTTCAAGTCAGCAGAAGAATAGTGCAGATCTTTTCAACAAATGTAAACCAATTGCCCACTCTGTACCAGGAGGTGTTCTAAGGTGTTTTATTTTATTTTATTTTTTCTTGAATTTATTTTTGGCTGCGTTGGGTCTTCGTTGCTGCACGCAGGCTTTCTCTAGTTGCGGCGAGCGGGGGCTTCTCTTGTTGCAGAAGCGCAGGCTCAGGAGTTGTGGTGCACGGGCTTAGTTGCTCTGCGGCATGTGGGATCTTCCCAGACCAGGGATCGAACCCGTGTCCCCTGCACTGACAGGCAGCTTCTTAACCACTGTGCCACCAGGGAAGTCCCTCTAAGGTGTTTTAAACACAATATCAATCTTTTAACCACCCTAAAAGTGACAATGATTGTTGTCACATTACCAATAGAAACAACTGAGACTTGGGGTGACTAAGCAGACCCCCCTCTCAAAGGTTACAAGCGTCTTACTGCGAGTGCTCAACAAATGTTTGTTTTGAGTAGAAGTAAGGGAAAGGGGATTTGAAGTCGGGTCCGTGTTTCCAGGACACTTCTCTGAACCTCCTCCAAACACCTACACTCCTCCATAACTTCACTGGGGATGCATTTCCCAGAGAAGTGCTCCACCACCTGTTTTTCCATTTTTCACACCGTTAGTGTCTCCCTCTGTGTTGATTATGTCCTGTGTCACATTTTGGCATCTTTCCATCTGCCAATACCCCCTTTCTTTGCACAGCTGAAAATTTGACGTTAAGAAGGCAAGGTTAGGTTGGGACTCCTTTTTTCTTCCCAGTAAAAATAACAGCCATGAAAAATGAATTGGTGCATTCTGTTGTGGTTCACATGTTTCCTCCTTTGCTTGGCCCTTTGCAACTGAAAATATGCAGCGTTGCACAGCTAAAGCACCTGTTCAATTTGAATTGTTTACTCCAGGGACAAATAGATTTTTACTTCAACACCAAGACCCATCAAGCTTCAAATTTCGTAGAAATAGAAAAAAAGAAAAGTTAGCCCACTTTAAAGAGAAAAGAAAAGGTCACTTCCTGATTTTGCTAACATCAGGAAACAACACTTTAGGACATGTTTCAGTGTCAACCTCCACCTCCAGTGAAATCTGAAAATCTAACACAGTCAGAGAATAGAGGCTGGACTTTACATGAAAAAGGTTTGAGTATCTCAGAAATGAGCCGTTCTTCCCTGCAAAAGAACAGATCCTGAACTCTGAAAAGTTTCCAGATTTCTGCCTCTCCCTCTCCACATTCTCTCTTTCTCCTTTTCTCCAAATAACACCTGTTCTTCTAATTCTTCGTTTACCAAGTATGTTCCAAGAAGACCCTAATGTCCTTACACGTCTATATGTCAGAGTTTCTCTCTGCTTCTATTTATAGACATGTGTGTACACATATACTTAGAGGCAAGGGCTGGCGTAGGGAGAGAGACAGGAATTTGGAGGATGGAAGACAGCAAGAGGGAAGGGGTCGGGGAGGGGACCAGGCCTGGGACCTCTTTTCTGGGACAGGCTCATGTTTAGACCTCATTTAAGAAAAAATTTGTAAATGGTGTTTTCCCCAATATTACGTATTTTAAATGGATTTGTAAGGTAGATTATAGTTTAAACATTTATTGCGTGCCTTCTAGGTGCGGACACTTGTAAGTCATTTCCTCCAGGGACATACTCTGTTCTCAAGGTGATTACAGTATATCTGGGGGGACAGAGCCCAGGTAGATACCTAGAGTACAGGTAATATAATCACTTAGTGGTTACAGCAATTCGCTCTGCCATTAGGCAGACCTGTGTCAGAATGCCAGATCCAAGCCTAAGTTTCCTTATCTGCCAAATGGGAATAACAGCATTTATGGGATAACAGTAAAAATTAAGTGAAATTATTAATGTAATGTGAATGGCGTATAATATGAGCTCATTAAATGTAGGTGGTGGTTGTAATCATAAAATAATTATTATTACTCTTGTCATTATTGACTGGGAGTATAAGTATGCTATGAAACCCTGCAGAGAAAAGAGGGATATATTTCTTACTGGAAGCTGAGGGTGGAAGCTCAGAGAAGACAACATTTGAACAGCACCTTAAAAAAAAAAAAGGAAGAAAAACCTGCTGGAGCAGGAGAATTGCAGTGAGGATGTTGCCAGCACAGAAACGGATTCAGGGGAAGGGTTAGCAGGTCAGAGGATCAGCATAAACTGCACCTGGAGTGGGGGGGGAAGGTTTTTTTTGTTTGTTTTTGCAGTACGCGGGCCTCCCACTGTTGTGGCCTCTCCCGTTGCGGAGCACAGGCTCCGGACGCGCAGGCTCAGCGGCCATGGCTCACGG
>NC_041222.1:10860954-10901573 GCF_002837175.3 Physeter macrocephalus | reverse complement strand
CCCACGTCCGCTGCATCGGCAGGCGGACTCTCAACCACTGCGCCACCAGGGAAGCCCAGGGGGTAAGGTTTAAGTGGGATCAGAGGATGAAAATGAAGCCTAAGGAAAAGCCAGGGAAGTCTTGCAAGGAAACGCAACCAGGGTTCCACAGGCAAGGAGAGATGCTAAAAGATTTTACACTGGAAAAGAAAGAGAGTGAAATGCCCTAGTAGAGTTTGGGTGGATTTTTACTCATTAAACTAATGTAGATGTCAAAGGGGTCACCTCAAGGAAGTCCCCTAGAGAGTGATAGGAGACCTCGAGTCTTCCCACTGTGCACATGTAACACCCTGAATCATCTGTTATTAATATCAATCATGTTATAATTACTTATTTAATTGCCCATCTCACTCACCCGATTATAAGCTTCATGAAGGCAGGGATGACATCTGCCATGTTCATTGTTATATTGACAGGGCCCAGCACACAGTAAGCTCCCAAACACCCAATGGGTGATGTAGAATACATCATCCTGTACGTTCCCATGTCCTTTTTTACTGATGTGGAATTATGTCCTGATAAACCCATTGTAAATTGAAAGTACTTTTTATAATTTAAAAGTTGAAAATGTATTTAAAACACCTAACCTCCAGAACATCACAGATTAGCCTAGCTTACCTTAAATGTGCTCGGAACTCTTACATTAGCCTAAATCTGGGCTAAATCATCTCACACAAAGCCTATTTTATAATAAATGCTGAACATCTCATGTATTTATTGAAAACTACACTGTAAGTGAAAAACAGATTGTTGTATGGGTACAGAATGGTCGTCTCCCCTCGTGTGATCTCGTGGCTGACTGGGGCTGCAGCTGTCACCGCCCAGCATCAGGATAAAGTATCGTACCCATATTGCCAGCCAAGGAAAAGATCAGAATTCAAAACTCGAAGTAAGCTTTCTCCTAAATTCATATTACTTTCACAGCATCGTCAAGTCGAAAAATTGGACGTTGAACTATCCTAAGTCAGAGACTGTATATTTCAAAGCACCTATACAAGCAACAAAGGGTCCGTTTCTCTGATTGAACTCATCTTCTTTTTACCATCAAAGAGTTATGCAACCCAATGTGTTTTCTTTCCTCTTTGCCCTGGTTACCAGGAAACTCAGGGGTATTGTGCTCATCAGCCAGGGTTCCTAATCCATTCACTTTACACTCTACCTTTATAATTTGGCTCCTACCTTTTGCCTTGTTTTAATGGCTTCAGTTCTTATACATCTGTGCATTTATTTTAAGTTGCCTCAAAACCTTTTTAAAGTAGGCAGGAGTAACATGTGTGTGTTCATGTGTATATTCATATATATATATGTTTACTACATATTATTTATAAACACACACATATATCCAATACTAAAAGTATACCTACCTGTATATTTCCCAGATGTTTTTTGCCATACCTCACTCTCAGGTCTCATGAAAGCATGACTTAATAATGTAAACATAAGTGAAGATTTTATAGCAGAGTCTTAGGAAACCCATTTCTGTTCCTTTCTCCAGATCCCTTCTTTGGTTATTCTGTTTTGAGTTTAATACACTAAACCAGGGATCAGCAAACTTTTCCAGTAAAGGAGTAGATAGATAGTAAGTTTTAGACTATGGGTCATGAGGTCTCTGTTGCAACTACTTAACGCTGCCATTATAATGCAAACAGAGTCATACACTTGCATAAACAAATGTGCATGACTGGGTTTTGGTAAAACCGTATTTATTAAAATAGGTGGTGGGTTGGATTTGGCCGGTGACCACAGTTTGCTGACCCTGCCCTAACCTTTCCCCTGCTATATGTGTCATCACTGGACCCTCTCAGGGAAGTGTCACTCTGGCCAACTCCAGTGTCCAGTCTCTCCAAGTTCGCTAGCCTCAGCAAAGCAAAGGCCTCTCCAGTTAATGGGACAGGGCCCTCCCTCCTCAGTAGGCAGTTTCATTGCAAGTTTTATTGCTTGAAGATACCCTGGGGGAGTTTGTCCTCTCACATACACCAATAGTTTTATAAAAGATTTCTTGCTACTACATACAGTGATCACCGCAAGAGAACTTTAGGTAAATACGACAAATATATCTCCATCTCCATAAGCAATAGTATTTTTGAAGCCTATAGCCATATTTGAGGTTAGAAAGAGGGCTCAATCAAGGGATTAAAAAAAAAAAAAAGAGTCTTCGTGCCAACACTCTCCTCTTCATGAGCCTTAGTTTGCTCATCTGCACAACTGGGGGTAGAATTTCACCTGCACAAAGGCCAGAGTCTGGACCAAATGATCCCTTATAGGTTCTTTCTGGAAGCTGGACAGGTTGTTTTCCTAAACGAATGATTCCAAATGGTTTCAGGAATCAGAATTCCCTTGGGTGCTTGTTAAAACGCAGATTACTAGGGGCTTCCCTGGTGGCGCAGTGGTCGAGAATCTGCCTGCCAATGCAGCGGACACGGGTTCGAGCCCTGGTCTGGGAAGATCCCACATGCCGCGGAGCGGCTGGGCCCGTGAGCCACAATTACTGAGTCTGCGCGCCTGGAGCCTGTGCTCGGCAACAAGAGAGGCCGCGATAGTGAGAGGCCCGCGCACTGCGATGAAGAGTGGCCCCCGCTTGCCACAACTAGAGAAAGCCCTCGCACAGAAACGAAGACCCAACACAGCCATAAATAAATAAATAAATAAATTTAAATAAAAAGAAAACTTTGGGATAAAAACACAAAAAAACAAAACACAGATTACTAAACCCCAGCCTGAGTTTCTGATTCAGTAGGTCTAGGGTGGAGCCCAAGAATTTGCAGTGCCACCAAGTTCTGCTATTGCTGGTTCAGGGACCATGCTTTGGGAACAACTCGTCTGTCTACATGATAGAGATCGCACAGTCCCTCTTACGGGGAAGCAATGGCAGGGGAGGAAGGTCCTACCTCTGGCTCCTCTTCATTTTTTCAAAATGGGGTTCCTTCTTGAAGGGATGAGAGATTAGTTCTGTTTGCCCGCTGAGTCTCTGGTGCCGCAGCCACACCTCAGCAACTAATTACAGGCTGAAAGGAGGCTGGTGGTGACTCTCATGGAGCCATGGTGGAACGTAAAAGCCAATGGGTGAGCCATCTGGAGAAGGACAGGGAAAGGGGGGACCATTGAGAAGTGACAGATATGCCATCACACAGTTCCTTTGTATAAGCCAACCTTCTAGAACTTTCTCTTTCCATAAACATAAAATCAACACAATCATTGACTGCAGATTGACCATATGTAGGCCCAGCACCGAGTAATGCAGGGTGGGCTGCAAGGACTCAAAAGACTGGAAAAGTGCAGACTGCCCTCAGGAACTCTTAATCTTAATGCGGAAGGCAAAACTCACGACAGGTGTCAAGACAAGTAGATGATAAGATGCAATGTTATGTGGCATGAAGACAGAGGGCTCTGGAGAGAGGATGCTGGTGGACTTGAGAGGTCTAAGCAGACTTTCCTAGACGATTGAGCCAGGCTGGCAGGGGCCTCGAGGGACAGGAAGGATCTGAAGCGGTGGAAGAGTGAGGAGAACACGGCAAGAAGCCAGAGTGCGCCTAGAATACTAGCAGAGAGTGGATGAGAGTTAGCACAGGGGCTTCTAAGTGTGTCTCTACCCCTCCCCAAGGAAGTTCCCGCGAGTCATCTCCATTCCTTTGTCTCTGTTTCCTGATTTGAGGATTGAGGGCTTTGAGCTAAATCACAAGTTTCCAAATTTTGTTCCATCTTAGAGAGATCCCAGGTTATTAAATGATCAATGAGCAGTCTGTGCTCAGCCCTTCTCCTCATCCTGTTCCTGCCTCAGCCAGAGAACTCCACTTTCCTACGCTGTTACACTCATTGTACAGTTTCACTTCCAGAAAGGATTTGAAAATCACTGAGCAAGAAACTCTGTAAAAGCTCTTTCCATTTGTACACTGGGTGGCTGGATAGAGAGGAGAAAGAAGCCAGTTAGTACAAGGGATGGGACCACTAGGTGGGCCGGGCTAGCTTCTGGCACAGCTTGACAGCAGAGAGGAGTTTAGACCAATGGAGGTGAGAATTAGGAAATCACTGATGGTTCATGAGTGGAGGAGTACCACAGGGAGAGGAGTGAAATTGGGCCCACAAGCAGCCAGGGAAGCAACCTGCTCTAAAATCTCAACTGCTCAGAAGGTTCTGAGTAAAAAAAAAAACAAAAGGGTGATTTTTCCCCCTTGTCAGCCCTCCCTCCCAGGACACTGTACTGTATGCAAAACGTGTAACTGTAAGACAAACATTTTTTTCCACTGCCCTTCTGAGCCCCACGGGCCTTCAGGAAGACCTGCACTTCAAGCAAAGCCTTTTTTTTTTCAACACCCACAGCTTCCATTCAACAATCAGAAGTTTTCCACCTTCATCAAAGAGACTGCAGAGAAAGGTCGAGGGAGCGGTCTGTTCTCAGCAGCTCTGGGAAGGTTACAGAGCCCCCTGCTACCCACTCACTGCTCGTGCCCACCACAGGACACAGTCTTCTCCCCGAATCAGCCGGGTGCGTACCCCACAAAACACTGGCTTGCTTCATTCCCACCTCAGTTACAGATCAAATGAACGTGTACACCTGCTTCTTCCAAAACCAAGTCCAATGTGGGATCAAGGGGACCTCAGCTTCCTTGACTATAAAATGGGTACATTTTACACGACTCTATTTAGCGCCCCCCAAAATGTACCTCTTGATGGCTCTTCCATCTCCAGAATCTATGATTGTATGGATTCACTTGGAAGGAATATCCAGACCAACCCCTAGAGTGACCCGACTTAGGTTACGGTCAGCAGTGGGGTCTCTGCAAAGGTGGCAGCGGTGATAACCCAAGCCTGGCTTGGGACACAGGACCTTTCCTTGCGGGGGGCGGGGGTCTGGGATTTCTGCTTGCTCTCAGAGATATATGGCAGCCAGAAAGGGAGCAAAAAGGGGAGGGGTGCTACAAAGACCTGGGTACTTCCAAATGAAGTTTTCAAAGAGCTACATCCGGAGGCACCAATTATGCAGTGATTCACTTTTTAAATGGTATTTTGAAATGGAGATCATTAGTAAGCACAGATGTGACGCAGCTCTGCCCCCCAGAGAATCTATCTACTCTTTCTGTCTAAATTCCAGACTATTTGGAACGTTGAACCAGAATGGTCCAATACCATCTGCCAAGTCTATTCCCGTCATGAGGTACTCTTGTATCACTACCTCATTGGATCTTCATGGTGGCTGTCCACGCAGATGGGGAAAAGAGAGGGCCATAAGGATTTGTACAAGGACCCAAGACCGCTATGGGGTTGGGCTGAGACAAGACCTCAGGTTTTCAGCCTTCAAGTGCAATGACAGTTGAATGATTTAGCATAGGTTCAGGGGCCAGACAGGTATAGCTATGCACCCAAGTTATCTTGCAACTTTGACTGAGGCAGTGTTCATCCTCTCTGATCCTCAATTTTCCCATCTGTAAAAAAGAAATATTAGCTGCCTCAGAGGGCAGAGGTGAGGGTGAAGTGAGGCATTGTGTAAATCTTCTGGCACTGCGCCCGAGACAGAAGAGGTTCAACTGTAGTGGTCACATACACACACACCACACACAACACACACATATGCACACATCATGGACCACACAACATGCACCACACGTCACGAAGGCACACCACACATGCACAGTATACACATATGACACACCCACCACCCACAGACAACACATGCACACACCATACAGATCACACACACCCCCTGCATTCGGCACCATACCGCTTTCCGACACCCACCCTCACTGCCAATTCCTTCCCCTTTTTCTGAGTTTTATGGCAGGCCCAAGTTTATATGCAAATTTAACAGATCCCAATACACTCTGCAGGAATTTTTGTTCAGATCAGTGTTTCCAGATTCCTGCTCTCAAACAGTATCTTTGAACCTGTCACCAAATTTCATACTGCCATGAGCTTGTCTCCCTTTGGATCAATCTCCACATTTGTGGGCTCCTCCTTCCCAGATATCTGGTAGCATTTCCAGTTTTTAGCAGGAGCCAATATTATCAACCCTTCTGAGTCATTCTACCACAGTCCAAGGAATCCAGCCTCCCCAAGGCCCAGCAAAGAGACATTTTTCTGATGAGGACTTCTAAGCCACAGGCCTTGCTAAAGAGAATGTGCAGCTTCTCAAGCCGGAAGGCGTTTTATGGCTGAGTGTGATTGAAACAGAAGTTGCTTTGTGCGCGCACACACACACACACACACACACACACACACACACACACGTACACAGCAGAGTAGGGAAACCGTCATTTTCCTACTCACCCTCTGACATCAGCCACCTTCTCTGTAGCTACAGTTTCTCTTCACTCACATTAATCCCTGGCGATGAAAAATGAACCTCTCACCCACCCGTGCTGCTGCCTTTCGCCTCACGCCCCCAGAGAAGCATTTCTTCATGAGGCAGACGGTGAAGGTTTTTTTCCAAGTCACATGATCCGGGATGCAGGGGGAGAATCCTTCTTGGAACAGAGATGGGCCCAGAACCGAATCAGATGAGGAGAGATAAGGTGTGATGTGGGGAAGACTATATAAGAATGGACCCAGGGCTGCAGCAAGCACTCAACCCACTGGCCCCTTCTCAAGACACAGCCATGCATGTGCCCGCAGGCTCCGTCACCAGCCACTTGGGAGCCACTGGCCGCGGCTATTTCTATTTCACCACAGCCTCACTGGCTCTGTGTCTCGTCTTTGCTGTGGCAACCATTATGGTGTTGGTAGTTCAGAAGACGGTAAGTGGACTTCTCTTCTTTGCCTTTCCTTTCTGATTTATGTTCAGTTTTCTCCAGAGAGAGACTTGGAAATGAACGTTAAAAAGAACCTGTATAGGGCTTCCCTGGTGGCGCAGTGGTTGCGCGTCCGCCTGCCGACGCAGGGGACGCGGGTTCGCGCCCCGGTCCGGGAGGATCCCACGTGCCGCGGAGCGGCTGGGCCCGTGAGCCGTGGCCGCTGAGCCTGCGCGTCCGGAGCCTGTGCTCCGCGACGGGAGAGGCCACAGCAGTGAGGGGCCCGCGTACCACACACACAAAAAAAAAAAAAAAAAAAAAAAAGAACCTGTATCATGCAGAGAAAGGGAGCAAAGAAATGGGAACTTAACTCTCTCAAATAGTTTGGCTTTTTGAGAGAAAATTTTGCTGAGCCATCATCTCCAAACTTTCCAGGCTCACAGGAGCCAAAAGAAGGGAGAGGCGCTCTTAGCATTGAGAAATTAATATTTAAATGTTGCTGAGCCAGAGCTACATTCCTATCAAGGAAGGAAATCATAAGGAAACTTGGTAACACATTTGTACAACTTGGTATCATGTCTTCAATGCCTTCAGACCAGATTCCAAGGTTCTATATTCTCTGCCCAAATGTTCCTGAGGCTTCGGAGGCCTCATCCAATGCTAAGAGCTTTTTTTAACCTGGAGCTAAGTTTCAGAGGCCAAAGTCTATAAGGGAAAGAGGCAAGAGAGAAGACCAGGGCTTCTTAGAGCTTGGGCATTTCAGCGTTAAAGCTCACGAGACAGACTGAAAGCTTCCTCCTGAGCCACTGCTTTGAAGAGCTTAGCTCTTCCACAAAAACATAAAGCACAGAGGCAGAACCTAGAGATGTTTTTCACACCTGTTCCCTTGAGACTGCTCAGAATTCTAAAACTACAAGCAATTATGGGTACACACTGTGAGGTCAAACCGTCTCAGGAAATTCACCTTTTTTTGAAGTAAATGGTAAGATTTATTGTGAAAACAGAAGAGATGAAGGAGGAAGCTTCTTCATATTTTAGGAAATTGGTGTTTACAGAGAATCCACCAGAAAGTATTTTACATAAAATACTGTACTGATAGTATATATTGCTCATGAATTTTTTAATGAAATAATTTTGATAGTTTAAGAACTGTACCTCTCCCCAACCTGCCAGAGTTAAGTATTTCTATTTATTCCTTCAAACCTCCCATTTTTTGTGGTATTATAATCCTGCAGAATTTGTTCTGGTTTCCTTCAGTTGTCTTAGGTTGAATGCTCTTTAACTTATTGATTGCTAAAAAGAACCAGGCTTTAAAAGGCTTTGGTATCTGTTTCTCACGTGTCATCAAGCTTTGAAATTTAAATGAAACTTTGAGGCTCATATCTCCACAAAAGTGAAAGAAAACAGAATTGCTAGCATTTGAGATTTAGATTGTAGAACTTATGAAAGTCATCATTTAATGGGCTCACCTACATCTACTAGGAATAATACTCTTGAAAACATTCTAGGACACTTTTTTTTTTCTGTAGAGGCTCTATAAGTTCTAGAATTCTAATCTGAAGTAAACCAGAGGTGTATCATTTTATAGCAACAGCCAAAGCAAAGAAATGAAAGTGGTCTTTGAAAAGTTCTGTAGTTAAAGGTTGCAGCTAGAACTGCTATGAGACAGAGAGAGAGAAAAGGAAGGAAGGAAGGAAGGAAGGAAGGAAGGAAGGAAGGAAGGAAGGAAGGAAGGAAGGAAGAGGGAGGGAAAGGAAGAGGGAGGGAGGGAGGGAAGGAAGGAAGGAAGGAAGGAAGGGAGGAAAAGAGAAAGAGATGATGGAGGTATAAGGTGTGGTGGTAACATATAAAGCTAGAGAGAGCTCCAGAATGGTCCTTATTCAAATCCTCATTTTTCTCCCTCATTTTTGTAAATGTGGAAAATGAGGAACAGAAAGGGGACAGGGCTTGACCTAAGTCGTCCTGAGAAAGTGGTAAAGACTGCTTGATTATTTAATCAGGACACCATTCCCTTTGATGATACAGCCAGCCACAGAAGCACTAAGAAACTCTGTTCCTGCTCTTTTCTTGGGAGCGTTATCTTCTTGGCATCCTCCTCCTTGACTTACCCTCACGTTGGGATATGAAAAGATTCACTTCGAAGTCTGATTGTAGGGTTTGGTGTACTGTGATTTCTTAGCCTGAGAAATATCAGTTACTTGCTTAAGAGAACTGTGACATTAAAAGTTAAGCGTTTTACACATACCATTTCCAATAATTTGTTCAGATATTAACTGTTAGAAGAGCTAAGAAGAAAGAGTTATCCCCTTGAGCTTGAGTTATCAGGAAAGGCTTCCTACCGGAGGAGGGAATGCAGGTTGGCTTTAGGACAGGTACAAATGACAGTGAAGAGACAAATGTAGAGACTCTAACAGGACTTCTGATAAAGAAGTCAATGGGAGATAACCAAGGACCTTAAACTCATATCCCAATTATTAAAAATGAAATGGACTGATGGCCACATAGCACTCTACTGTGAGGGTGGATGGGGGCAGGGGTGAGAACCATGAGAATGGTTCTATTGGCCTAAGAAGTCACAGTTCTAAATTAAAAGGCACATGCACAGACAAAATTTAAAACAAGCTTAACTCATAATATATAATAAGCAATGGAAGGTAGGCACATAGGGCTACCATGAGACCACAAGTTAAGGAGACAGAACATTTTCCCAGGCAGATCTAAGAAAAACTTCACTGGAGATTGAAATTTCAGTTTGGCTTGAGAAATGTGCACAATTTCAAATGGGTGAAGGGAGATTAGAGGAGAGAGCTTTCCTGGCCAGTGGAACAGTGTGAGAAAAGTGATGGAGAAGAAAAGTGAAGGGCATGTAGGAAAATCAACAAAGATCGCCTTGAGATTTGGCTTGAAGACCAAATAACTCCAAGGCCAAATTCCTTGGGGGAGGCAAAGAAAGAACTTAGGTTTCAACCTCAAATATTTATTGAGCATCTGCTGTGTACAGGACATTGTTCTAAGTAATGGGTAAAGAGCCTTGATCAAAGCCAACAAAATCCCTGCTTTCATGTTACTTATGGAACTTATTGCCTACGGATGTCTTAAGTCTCTGTGGTGGCTGTATTTTATTTACCTTTAAACTATTATATTTATTTAAAATATTATATTCTTGTGGTTTAAGAAAAGTAAATAGTAAACAAGGGAAAAGAAAGAAAAATAGAAATCTCTCACACTCTCCCCACCCAACCACCAACCCCTCTTCCCTGAGATAATGACCATTAACAGATTCTTCCATGTCCTTCCAAAAATCTATGCTTCTACAAATATATAGTATACACATGTCATTATAGTAAACTCAGAAATTTGCACCTTGCTTTATTGACTTGACAGTATATCTTGGAGATCCTTCCATGCCAATACATGGAAGTCCATCTCATTCTTTTGAAGAGTCACACAGTATTTTATTGTACTTCGTATTTCATCTGTGCCTAGTGGAGGACACTCAGGTTTTCCTCCAGAAGTTTTGCCCACTGTGCACATCTGCAAGTATATCTGTGGGACAAATTCCTAGTGGGGGTAATATAATGTGTTTTTCATTTCTATAAATAATGTAGATCAACTTCCAAAGAGATTGTACCAATATATTACTCTTGAGGAAGTAAAAGTCCTACCAACAAAGAGACAGATCTTCATGGGACAGACAGAAAATTGATTTCTTACTGAGTAAGCACAACAGAGTACCTGCATATGTGTCGGGATGAAATTTCACACAATTCATATAGCAAAGAAAGAAACCCAACAAAAAAAGAAAAATAATAAAATTTCTCATATCTCCTCCAGAGATAAAGGGTTATATATAGATTATATATTGGCTACAAGGTTGACACCAGAAGTGTTTACAGTTCAAGTGGCTCTGAGGTCTTCAATCTTAGAGACATCTCTGTTACAAACCAGGAGCCTGGACTTATCCAACCCCTAGAGAGATCCATTTACAGTCCACAAGGTTAGAGCAAGGGCTCATTATGTCCTCTAGAAAGAAGAGAAAGCAGCTGCCTTCTTTCCCTTTATCAGCAAAGAAAATTCCTTTTTTTAAAAAATGTATCCTTACAATACCACTCTACTTCCCCACCAAGAGTGGAGTATAGGTGTAGTGACTGGTGGTCATGGTGGTAAGGTTTTTTGGTTTGCTTTTCAGCCCAATAAAATATAGGGGAGAATTGAAATGCCCTGTGATTCTTCTCTCTACCCAAGTTACTCTCTCCAATGCATTCAATTTATCAATCCAAAAAAGTCCACTGAAAATCTTCTCCAGGGAAAGCCCTATGCTGGGCTGTGAGGGAAGGACCCAAGTGGGTAAGGCAGGACCCTTTTTCCCGAGAATCTCTAAGTTGGAGAAATGAGGCCCAGAAACTCAAGAGATTGAATTTGGGGCAGAATGGCACTGAATGCCATACCAGAGGAGAGGAAGACAATTTCTGCTTGGGATGAGGGAAGGCTTTGCAGAAGAGCTTAGAAGGGAAGCTGAGCCTCCTCCAAGAATTAGAAGGAACATGTCTTATGCCCAAAGTTTTATTTTGAAAAACTTTAAACCTACAGAAAAATAGAATGGTAAACACCCATATAACCTTTCACCTAAATTCATTGTGTTACTATTTTGCCATATTTCTGCTCTTTCTATATATATGAAAGTAAGTTTCAGATAGTGTGACCTTTCACCTGCACGTATTTCAGCACCCACTTCCTACTTACTGCAGTGCCATTATCATAGCCAAGAGAGTTAATGTTAATTTGGTAATACCACCTTATTATAATATATAGTCCATATTTTAATTTCCTCCACTTGTTCAAAAATGTCTTCTACAGCTGTTGTGCCTTGTTTTGTTTGTTGATCCAGAATCCACTCTCAGGTTATCTGTTCTAATCTAGAATGTTACTATTTAAAAGGTGGTCCTGGGAGCTTGTTAGAAATGCCAAGCCCCATTCTAGACCTGCATTTTAATAAGGTCCCTGGTGATCTATACACACATTAAAGTTTGAGAAGCAGAGATCTGACAATCTCCTCTGCTCTTTGTTCTTTTTCATGGCATTGACTTTTTCAAAGGGTCAGTTCTGTTGTAGAATAGTTTATGTTTTGGAACTGTCTTAGCGTTTACTCGTGATTATATTCAGATGAAACATTTTTGGCAAGGATAGTACATAGGCAATGTTATATACTTCTTATTGCAGCAGGGCTAGAGGCATATGTCAGGTTGCCCCATTATTGGCAATAATGTTTAGTCACTTGATTCAGGCGGAGACCACTGGCTATCTCTTTAGTAGAACACTTTGTTCTTTCTTATTAATAAGTAATCTATGGGGTAATACTTTGAAGACACACCCATATCCTTCACTCCACATTTTTGGCATTCTTTGATGATGACCCTCATCTGAGTCAGCTAATGCACTGAGGGTTGAAGAATGATAATTGTCTAATTCTATCATTCCTTTTGCGTTTATTAGCTGACATTCTTCAATGGAGAAGAGGTCTCCGTTGGAAGGATGGTGGTAGGTGGAGATGGTGCCGGGCATTCCAGGTGAGGCAAGAGTGAGGAGACGCACAGCCTGGGAGAAGGCAAGCCCAAGTGTGAGGACAGGAGTTGCAGGGCCAGAACAGAGGTCAGTCCAGACTGCACAGGGGAGCAGCAGAACTTAGAGCTAGGTGGCAAGAAGCATTGATAGAGGAAGATGAGAGGATAGGAAGCCACCCTATCAACAGACTAGGAAGATTTCCTAAAGCCATACATGAGCTCAGCTCCACACTCAGCCTCCAGAAGCCATTCCCCATTCCTCGGGGAAGGAAGGCCTCAGTATCCTGATTGCCTGTTGAGTAACGTCTTTAAGCCCTTGTTATTCAAAGTGTGGCCCCTGGCCCAGCAGCACTGGTATCCTCTGGAAGCTCATTAGAAATGCAAAACCTAAGGGCCCATCTCAGACCTACAGAATCAGAATTAGCATTTTAACAAGATCCCCAGCGGGAGAAGCACTGCTTTAAGCCACTGTATTCCAATGACCACTTTCACTAACATTACCAAAGCAAAGGCAGCCAAGGAAAATTTTCTATGACCTCCATCCACTTTCTCAGGGAGTCTCAGGAGAATTTCCTGCCCCAGCTTCATCCTGCCCTACCCTAGAGAGGCAACGTGGCTTGGCATTGAAGAGCGTTGCCTTCCAAGTCAACATGCCAGAGTTTGAATACTTTCCTTGCTATTCACCATCTATGGGACCTTCTATAATCATTAAGTCACTTCTCTAAGTCTTAGTCAATCACTAACTCTTGGGGTAAAGATCAAATAAGATAACGCATGTAAAGCATTTAGCCCCCGAGGATTAAGCACCCTCATTAAGTGCTTCATCACGTTCACTGGAAAATAAGAGAGGCATTCCTGGCAAAGGTCTCCATGGCCCACCTTACAAGATGTGAGGCCACCCAGCATGTTCCAAGTATTAATCCCTTTTGGCCATTTTCCATCAGAGAGGGTATCTTTTTTCAAAGTAAATTTGGGAGCTGACTCCCCTGCTTTTCAGCCCAGATAAAATACAGGGGTGAATTGAAATGCCCTGTGATACTTTGCTCTGCAAAAGAAATAAGACTTTCAAGGTATTGAGGCAAATTAAGCACCTCATTAGGATTAATAGGGTAACCAAAATAACTAGTTTTCAAGTACTTGCTAACACTCTGTGTATAAGATCTTATTATGTCCACAACAACCCAGCGGGAGGGAAGCATTATTAGCCCTGTAATCACAGTGATTAAAGGAAATGGGAAAACAGACTCCCAGGCAGGGAAGATTATTAGAACAGGCCATTTCACCTGGAAACAAACAAGTTAAATGTGACGGTTCCTCCCTCCACACACAGAAACATTGTCGAGGATACCCCTTAGAAATACAGAGTCTGGGGACAAAAAGAGAGACAAGTACACTTAAGGAAATGTACCTGGCTGGTAACCTCGGAGATGAAGTTTCCTGAGCTACTCAATGGAGCTGTGAATGACACCTTGGCAGGGTCCATTTGCTTGTGTCTATGTCTAGCCTATGTACTATTTACCACAAAGCCAAGCTGTTAAGCAAGGTAGTTCACGTCTCCCCAGCCAAGACCCGGATCCCCAGGCTAGGTAAGGGAAAGAATTCTAAGACTGGGAGGTACCTTACTAAAGAGGAACAGAGAGATGGACAGCACTGAGCATAGCACCTGGGGTATGAAGAGTCCTCAGCAAAATTTAAGTCGTCATCTCTTTATACCCTACTTCTGCACCTCCAAATACAAGGACTACTAAGGGGCGGGGGGGCGGGGAAGAATGAGCTTTTCTATCCTTGGCTTCTGAAGATAGCATCTCTCCTGGGACATAGAGACAGGGAAAGAGCACTGGAGAATTTCAGTCTGGGATCCCGGATTCCACTGACTCATGAGTGTCTCAGTCTCCTTGCCTGTGAAACTTAGCTTGATGGACTAAAGGATGTCTTGGTTCCCCTCTGGCCCTGATTCTCTGATCTTGTCTACCATGGGTAGCCAAGGGAAGCTATGGAGACCTGTCCCCATCCCAGGAGCTCTTCAAGATAGGAATAGTCACACTTCTGTCTTGGATGTCATGGGTCCCGGGTGAAGGTTCAAGCAACAGGATTCTTTCCTGTACTATGAAGCTTTGTTTCTGACATCCTCCTGTCTGAAGCTAGAAAACCAGAAAGCCCTCAAATGGCAGAGACTCCCCCTGTACCCCCAACCCCCCATGTAAATTAGATCTCCTTCCAGATATTATCTCTTACAACCTTTCTACTCAAATTGTGTTCTGTGGGCCAGGAGCGCCGATGTCACCCGGGAGCTTGTCAGAAATAGCCTCTCAGGCTCCACCCACACGTGCTGAATCAGCACTTGCATTTTAACGAGCTCCCCAAGTGATTCATACACATGCTAAAGTTCAAGAAGTACTATTTTGAAACACTCTGCCTCTCTCCTGGCAGCTCTTGCCACAGCTTGCGATTCTAAATAGATATTTACTTGTATATCCTAAATGACTGCTTTAATGATCGAGCCATAAAATCCACAGGACGTCTTCCAATGACTAACTTAGAGCCTGGCACACACCAGGTGCCCAATTCAACACGTGCTGAATGTATGATTCTCTGGTATTTCCCAACTGCCAGTGGCCGCTGCGATGGCTCCACGGGGGCTGCCGCCCCGGCAGTCTCTCACTGTCCCTGGACATGTTCCGGAGCAGCCGATGAATTCAACGGTCTTAGCACCACATTTAACCGTACATGTTTTTCTTCACGTATTTGCACATCACGCTAATCGACGGACATGCTTGGCAGTAAACTAGGTGTTTATTAAATTATGAAACGCTGTTTGTTGTCTCACAGAGGCAACCAGGAGGGGAATTTTGTGACATCAGGTTTTCCTTTGAACTACATGTGCAACTGAGAGACCACAAATGTACAGCATTGTGCTTGCAGGGGCTTCCCTGGTGGCGCAGTGGTTGAGAATCTGCCTGCCAATGCAGGGGACGCGGGTTCGAGCCCTGGTCCGGGAGGATCCCACATGCCGCGGAGCAAGCACACACCAGGTGCCCAATTCAACACGTGCTGAATGTATGATTCTCTGGTATTTCCCAACTGCCAGTGGCCGCTGCGATGGCTCCACGGGGGCTGCCGCCCCGGCAGCCTCTCACTGTCCCTGGACATGTTCCGGAGCAGCCGATGAATTCAACGGTCTTAGCACCACATTTAACCGTACATGTTTTTCTTCACGTATTTGCACATCACGCTAATCGACGGACATGCTTGGCAGTAAACTAGGTGTTTATTAAATTATGAAACGCTGTTTGTTGTCTCACAGAGGCAACCAGGAGGGGAATTTTGTGACATCAGGTTTTCCTTTGAACTACATGTGCAACTGAGAGACCACAAATGTACAGCATTGTGCTTGCAGGGGCTTCCCTGGTGGCGCAGTGGTTGAGAATCTGCCTGCCAATGCAGGGGACGCGGGTTCGAGCCCTGGTCCGGGAGGATCCCACATGCCGCGGAGCAATTAGGCCCGTGACCTCAAGTACTGAGCCTGTGCGCCCGGAGCCTGTGCTCCGCAACAAGAGAGGCCGCGATAGTGAGAGGCCCGCGCACCGCGATGAAGAGCGGCCCCCGCTCGCCGCAACTAGAGAGAGCCCTCGCACAGAAACGAAGACCCAACACAGCAAAAATAAATAAAATAAAAATTAATAAACTCCTACCCCCGACATCTTAAAAAAAAAAAAAAAAAAAAAAAGAGCTTTCAACTAAAGCAACAAAATCATAGACTGTTAGAGCAAAGGAGGGAAGGACCTTCCAAGCCAAGTTCACTTCTTTTCCCTGATAAGCTGAAGCTCCCAAATCTATACTGACTTCCATCTCCAGATCAGGGCTCTGCCGGGGCTTTGCCTCAGGAGTCTCCCTCGACTCACCGCCACACATCTGGGCTGGAGAAGAGAGTCACTGATCAGGAGAGCTGGCAATGGAAGGCAAAGGACAGAGCCCCTAGAGCAATGGCAGAACAAAGGGGGAGCTCCAGATGGTCCTAGGTGTTCGTACAGGACACTAAGAAAATAAGGTGGGGGAAGCTGCTAACTTCTTGCTCCGTTAGAAGTTGGGAAGTTGTTTTCATCCTTGTAAACGCTCACATTCTCTAGGTCTTTATTAATATTTCAATCCAATGCACTATGGGAGATCCTGACCAGGAGAGGTCAGAAGATAAATAAGACACTTCATTCCTTATTGGCAGGACAACTGAGGGGTGTCTCTAATGGCTGAGGTGGGGAGAGGCGGGGAGGCCGGGCAGGAAGCTAGTCTCTGAAGAACTAGGGGTGAAGACCCGTGCCCATATGCTTCTGTTGCTGTTGACCCAGAGCACCTGAGCAAGACCTCCTTTCATCCCCTCCACTCCCCAGCCTGGAGGCCCTCCTTCAGAAGGCAATCTGCTATCAGATTATCTGCTATCAACCTCTTACTTAACTATGTAAATATTTATGTATATATTTATGCTTATTATAGAATAAATAACATAAAACATGTGAACATTAAAAGAAATAATATACATTTATGCTTATTCATGTTATATATTTATAAGTATTTAGATGTTAGAGTCAAATATAAACTTGTAATAAAACCATGAGGGCAGGGACCCAATTTAATTATTTTTGGTATCTTCGCAATGCTTGGCACCTAAACGTTCTATTAATTCAGAATTTCCAACCACAGGAGAAATAGAAATGTACCTTCCTAGGTATGTTTACAACATACTTTCACTGTTTTCTGAATCAAACATAGAAAAAAAAAACCCACATATATTTATATATTACACTTGTTTGCTCTCATGTTAATCAAAGTAGGAAAAAAATAACACATGTGGTGGTGAAAACAAAAAGCACTGGACTGAAAGTTGAGTTGCAGATTCTAGTCCCTGAGCTGCCATAAACTTTACCTCTCGGCCCCCAGTTCCTCACATGTGAAATGAGGATAGTAATCCTCCAATTGTGTTTCTTTTTTTTTTCTTTTTTTTTTTTTTTTGCGGTACGCGGGCCTCTCACTGTTGTGGCCTCTCCCGTTGAGGAGCACAGGCTCCGGACGCACAGGTTGTAAAGCAAA
Organism: Physeter macrocephalus; assembly: GCF_002837175.3. Classification (NCBI taxonomy): domain Eukaryota; kingdom Metazoa; phylum Chordata; class Mammalia; order Artiodactyla; family Physeteridae; genus Physeter; species Physeter macrocephalus. Next base: position 10,884,169 of record NC_041222.1, on the reverse strand, counting down.
TGGATGAGAAAGCCCACTGTAAACTAAGTCAGTGAATTAATTTTTTTTTAATCTAAGAGTCAGATGGAACATGAATTCTAAATTGCACAATACTTTGAGGACAACCAAAATGGAAAAGAAAAAGACTAGCTGTTTCAATCTGATGACATTCTCATGCTGCTTTTTTTTTTTTTTTCCCCTCTTCTTCTCTTCCAGGACTCCATTCCCAACCCACCGGGCAAATTCCACCTTAAAGGAGGTAAGACTTTGGAATTAGGAGTAAATGTGCAGGGACGCATCCTTATCACATCACAGATGATTAATAACCAGAAACATCATGATAGTGTCCAACAGAAGAGTGGGTGGAGGCGGAGGTGGGCCGTCAGGGCAGAGCTGATGCATCTCCATTCATCTGAGCAGCCTCTGAGCTGCACTCACCTCCCCACAAGTTCTCCCACCAGGCCTCAGCTCTCCCACTAGTGAAAATTGTACCTCTGGCATAGGCTGTCACACGGACACAGAGAGGAACACAAAGCAGCGCTGTGTTAAGAGCTTAAAATCTGAAGTCAGGGAATATGGGAATGAATCTTGGCTCTACACCCCACCTGAGAAACTCAGTTTCTCATCTGTGAAATAGGACTAATCATACCCACCTCATGAAGGTATTGGAGAAGCTGTCAGATCTCTTCCAGATATTGCTTGGCATGGTGACCAACACATAGTAATTATTAAATAACTGATAACAGACAAAATGCATAATGAAGCTGAGGGCTTGTGAAACAGACCTCCCCACCCCTCAAATTTCCTATCACTGAAGTCACTAATTCATGCGCTGTCTCTACTAGCCCCAGAGTGGTGATCTGCAGAGTTGGGTTAACATGGAAAATGAAAAACTTTGGGATCATCTGATCAATGTTTTCATTGCACAGAAGAGGAAAAGTAAGACCAAGTGAAGGGTCTTGTTCAGAGTCATATGAAGTCAAACCTAGAACCCAGATGTCCTCATCTCTAATCCAGCGTTCTTTCAACCCCAAATCTTTAGCCCCATCTCAGTCCTGTAACCTTTAGAACCTAGCTAGCAGCTGGATAACCAGACAGCTCAGAGAAAAAAAAGTAAAAGAGAAAGAGTGGGTCATTATAGGCACCTGGATAGAGACACCAGGTCATGCTTGGGGCCAGAGGACATAAGTGTCTGGACACAGCGCCTCGCAGCAGCAGCCATCACACTTGGAGTTTCCTTCAGGACACCCGGAGTCATGCTTCTCCTGCTATGTGTCACCCAGAGACTTAGAAAGTAAGGGCAAAATCCCCTAAAAGGAGCAGCATTCTGGATCTTTCAAGGCAGACTAATAATTACAGCTTTGTCAACAACAGCTTAACTTTGGCTGGAATTACTTAGCATGTGACCTCAGTTCCCACAATGCCTCTGCAGACAGTCACATTAAGGTAAAAAGGAGCATGGCATAATGCAGAGGTAAGCAAACTTTTTCTGTAAAGGGCCAAATAGTAAACATTCTAGGCTTTGCAGGCCGCAAGAGTCCCTGTTGCGAGTCCACTCCACGGCTGTGGTGCAGAAGCAGCCAAAGACTCTGTGCAAATGAGCAGGCATGGCTGCGGGCCCACAAAACCTCATTCACAGAATGAGGTGGTGGTCTGGATCTCACCCACAGACCAGGGTTTGCTGCCCCCCATCATGGAAACAGTACCGGCTTTGGAATCAGGACACGGAAGCTTGCAAGAAACCAAACACACTGAGTAAATGTCATTTTCCCTTCCCCAGTCCCACTGTTCCACATCCATCCAGATTTTCCAAGTTTTGACGAGAACTTCATTTTTCAAGAGGGGGAGATGGATCTTTAGGGAGAACATGACCCCAATGACAAGGACAATTTGGATCAGGCAACACAACCTCAGCCATTCTGGGTCTCAGTTTCTGCACTTCCATCGTAGGTCACCAACTACAGAGGTTCTAACCAGTGATCCCCCTTTTCCCATGGCCAACTATGCTTTCCTCTGAGAGCACCTCCTTTTCCATAGTTTTTTTTTAAGGGAAATTTATTATTTTTATTTATCATTATTTATTTTTGGCCGTGTTGGGTCTTCGTTGCTGCGCGTGGGCTTTCTCTAGTTGCGGCGAGCGGGGGCTACTCTTCGTTGTGGTGCACGGGCTTCTCATTGTGGTGGCTTCTCTTGTTGTGGAGCATGGGGTCTAGGCACGCGGGCTTCAGTAGCTGTGGCACGTGGGCCCAGGAGTTGTGGCTCACGGGCTTAGTTGCTCCGCGGCATGTGGGATCTTCCCGGCCCAGGGCTTGAACCCGTGTCCCCTGCACTGGCAGGCGGATTCTTAATCACTGAGCCACCAGGGAAGCCCTCTACAGTTTTTTGGTATTAAAATGTCCTTTCTTTTACAAGATGAAGCTGATATAGATGGGAATTAAGTTGGTTTGCTTTTAGCCAAAGTTATTTTGTTTGTTTGTTTCAATGGTCACAAGGCAAAAAAATAAGCTGCCCATTGTATACTGGTAACTGAATTTACATTTTGGAGTCATTATTTTGGCCCATAAAATTCAAAGTTTTGGAAGCTGTGGACTAGATCACTTATCAGATCGCTTCTTATATGGGCCATCACTGTAGATATCAGAACACAAACTAATCCAAAACCAACCGCAGTTTACAATTCAATGTTTCTGCAACCAGGTAGGAAATGCTAATAATTCCCATCAGGGCCACGAAACTTTCGTTAAAGACCTTCCCACACCTCCCCTGGATTTATATTAGCCTCCAGCCTGTAAGCAAACAACATGGGGATTAATAGTCCCGTTTTGCAGATAATGAGCTGAAGCCCAGGGAATCAAGGTGACTTGCCCAAGGTCATCTAGGGAATTGATGGCAGAGCACGGGTCAGAATCCAGGGCTCCTCTCTAGCCCCCGCATGATGTGCTTCAGCCATAAAACGTCAGTGACCTACCATGCGTGGTCCCTAGCTTTCTCCTGCTTTTAATGCAAGTTTCCACTTCTCTTCACTTGGCAAACTACAGACACAGTAGCAGGGTGAGGTGGAAAGAACACTACCTTGGAGCAAGGCCTGGGATCCAGAACTGACCTTCACACCAGCAGGCTGTGTTTCTCTGGGCAAGTCTTTCCTCCTCTTTGGGTCTCATCTATAACATAACAACAATGTACTGAATGAACCGGAAGAGTCCTTCCAACTTTGACGCTTTATGATACTCTAATCTTTCATTCAATATGTAAATATAGAAAAGTCTAAAAAGATTATTCCTAATAACCTTGAGGAAGTCTGCATCCACAGCCTCCTGCCCCAACAAACCCCTCTTAAACAGGCAGAAGCAGCAAACTCCCTTTTGAAAAGCCATTGCAAGACATTCCAGGCAGAGAGGCATCGTCTCCCAGGAACTCCAGGGAGGAAGCCCCAGGGGGCAGCATGTGGTTTGTCACTGGGCTGGACAAGAGCAGAAGCCAGGCGCTTCCCAGGGAGACCTCTGCCACCAACTGATGGAAACTGCCCAGCATTGTCAGGAAGCCAGCAGCAGCCCAGAGCCTGGAAAACAGGGCCATGTCCGTACACTAAAGTAATGTAACACAGGATGACACTTAGCTGCAGGGAGACCACCGAAAGCCAAGCCTCTTTTGTAATGAAAAGATGTCTGAGTCTCAACACAAGCTTCCCACTCCCAGCCAGGAGACTTGTCACTGGCAGACCGCTACCTCACACACACTCCATCGTGCTTAGGACTCAGCGGCCCACGCGGGGGCCCAGCCGGGACTAAGGGCAGGAAGGGCAAAATGGGAGGAGAGCCTTTTCCCACACGCTTCTCCTCTTCTCTGGCAAATGCAGTCATGAAGGACTCCCGCACAGAGCCACTACGAGGGTGAAATGGGACAGCAGATACGACCCTTGTCTGCCACATGGTCGAGCATAAGTCCTCTGGACACAGAGTCCAGGCGGGCTGGGCGAGGGAGGCTTGTACTGCTTCTCGTCACTTCTTGTTCCAGTCTCCTGCCTCCACAGCGTTTTGACTCTCACCTACGCTCGTGTATGTGCCTTATTTGCCCAAACCCCGGCACACAGCCCCCCATGCCTGAGGTCCCCAGAGTTCCAGAAGCACCCGCAGCGGTGTGTAGCAAAGCTGACAGTAGCATTTAGGGTACGTGGAGAGGCCGGTGGGGCAGTGCCTTCCATCATGGAGGATGAGGCAGACTTGAGTTTGCAGACCCCTCTGTGCTTGCGAGGCTTCTGTGCCCCAGCCACCAGGGCCTTCTCGAGGGACTGCACTGCTCCCCGGGGTGCAGCCCCCCACCACGCATACTGCCCTGCTTCCACGCTCTCCTTCTTCCCATTTACTCCACGCCTTCACTTCCCCTCACAAACTCTGCAGAAACGCAGATTCTACTGCCTTTACTGCAAAATAATTTTGGTCACCTTGGTCTCAGCCCCAGGCCTTCCTAACTTCCCAACAACAAAATATCAGTTCTTAGCTGTACCGGAGGAATTCTGTAGACAACCTGTAAATCAGTTTTTCTTTTATTCCCTTACTAGGGATGTGTGAGGATCCGGTGGAGTGAAAATGATAAACACGGATGGGTCACTCACTCTGTGCCGCGCACTGAGCTGAGTGCTTCGTGATTCACGCGTACAGTCTCACAACAAGTCTGGGGGATAATGATTAGCCCCTTATTACTTATAAGTAGGGAAACTAGGGCCCAGAGAGGTTTACCGACTTGACTTGCCCAAGATTGCACAGCTAGCATGGAGTGGGGAGACCTCAAAATCCAGGCTGACCGCCTTGGAGCCCTTTTGCCGAACCAGGATTGTATGGTCAGATGCTGAGTACAACACGACTGTGCTTCCTTCCAGTGCCTCTACCAGTCCTCCGAGGCTAGGAATCCTTCCAAGGCTCTCTGTCACTTCCTCAGCGCCTGCTCCTGCAGCTGTCTGTCTTGTCACTGAAGTATGCTCTCTGTTGTCGAGCTCTGTCCTCAGCGCCTGCTCCTGCAGCTGTCTGTCTTGTCACTGAAGTATGCTCTCTGTTGTCGAGCTCTGAGACAGAGACGGCCACTAGGGCAACCACACGTGTGGGTTTGCACAAGAGGTGAGGTGGTAGGGGGCACGAGGGGCCCACGGCAGGGGAGGTAGAGGCCAAATTCAAGCCCCAGGAGTCGTGAGACCTGGGATGATTCCTTCCTCCCCGCAGCCTGCCAGTTACAAGAGTTTGTCTTTCCTGTGAATGTCACGTGGCCCCTAATATCCCAAGGTTCCCTGGAGGCCCTGAGGAAGTGGGAACAGTGGATAGACCACATGAAGTGGTCCTGCACCCCTTCTGTGCGTTCCCCACCCTCAGCCTGAATTCAATCTCCAGCTGGGGATGAGGTACGAAAGGCAGAGAACTGGGTTGAACTTTGGAATACCTACATTCCAGTCCTATGACTTGGAACTCCCAGGGAATGGAGTTTCCTGTTTTTGAAAATATCAGGCATGAGGCGGGCAAGCCAGCTGACCTGACCTGGCATGGATTTTGCTCTGAATATAACATCCCAGGAATCACATATCTTAGGATTCTCTGACCATTTCACCATTCTAACAATTTGTAGTTTTTGCATGGCTTGGCAGGCTACCTTCCTCCCCATTTCCCCTGCTAAAAAGAAAATGTGGGCATTAAAAGAGATCAAGTAAGTTAGCTCTCTAATTATAACTAGTGAACCCACCCCCAGGGAAATAATACAAGCTGCCCACCTAAGGCAGTGAAACTAAACCAAGGAGCTAGCTACTCACCAATCCCCCGCTAGCCCTGGTGTCACACAGCTGGGATCTGGATGGTTGCAGCCCCAGCAGAATGCTGCACTGGCAGCAGAAGAGGCAGGTAGAGAAGCAGCAGCCTCCTCCCCTAGAAAGACTGAAAAATAGCAGAGACCTCACTTCTATCAGGTGGATTGATCTGGATCTAGATTGCCTAGTCTACAAGTTGTTGTAGTTTTTTTTTTTCCACAGCAAGTGGGGATACCCCTGCTCATGGGGTAACTGCTTTTCAGATAGTCACAGGCCTCAAAGAGCTTATTGGCTTCTCCATTCACTTTAAGTGCATTCACTTAAAGCCCACTCTTAACCTGTCTTTTTTTTTTGGCCTCACTGTGAGGCACAGCATCTTAGTTCCCTGACCAGGGATCGAACCGGGGCCCACAGCAGTGAAAGCACAGAATCCTAACCACTGGACCGCCAGGGAATTCCCTCGGGGTCTTTTCAATCCTGACCTGTTGCAGTATGTAAGATAAAACTATCTGACTTGATAGTTTTATCATGCCTCGCCATGTGGCCAAAAAAAAAAAACCCTCAAAATCCTAAGTAACCTTCAAGGGATTCAGATGGATTTCAGCTTGATCTCAATTTGTACTTACTGGTGACTTTCTATGTACTTAACACTGAGCATGCCGTAATGGCTATTCCCCAAATGCTGTTTGTAAATCCAGGGTCACCTAGTTGTCCTTTGTTTAACAAATAGCGCATCCTGGAGTTTCTCCATTACTAGCTGGCCTGGTGGCATCGAGAAAACGGTCCAACTGAAGCCCGCTGAAATGACCCTTAGGTTAAGGATTCATTTTGATTCTGAATTCGACTGATAGTGGACTCTCCCCTAGATGTCACTGTTGGGACTCTCCTAGATATTCCGCCAAAGGGAGGAACTAAGAAGCCAGGACATGGTAGATGCAGAGTCATGAGGATGATTCCTCTCTTTCTTGGAAGGAGTAAAATATTTTCAGCAGATGGGAGGAGCATCAGATGGTCTCAAACACTTATGTACATAATTGAGAAACGTCAATCCATCAGATAATGCCATGAGCTCTGGTTTAATGAGCATTTCATCAGCCAGATCATTTCATCAGCTAAGCAGCACTGCTAAACTGTGCCACTGTAACAACTAGGGAAAGAGGAGTGGGGGAGGAAGGGGCTACCATGTGCTGTGCCGGCCACTTGATATCCATAATCTCATTGCATCTTTGCAACATCCATACATTCGGGTTGTTACCATCCCCACTTCACAGATGCAGTAATTGAGGGTCAGTAAGGGAAAGTGACAGGTCTGAAGTTAAAAGCCTTGACCGGAACCCAGGTGCTCTCTTTGAGATGCACTGTGTTTGTTTTGCCCTGATATCAACCCGGAAGGTGCCTGGCACTCAGACCACATACTTTCTGACTGGAATGATAAGTGCGGTTTGTTTTGCCCCCTTGGGCATTGTTGCATCTTAATGGAGGTCTGATTGCCCCTGACTTACAACTTGGCAGTGTTCAGCACACCCACCTGAAGTCACCTGCTGCCATTCTCCCAGCAAGAGGAAGCCCAGAAGGCTCATTTGTGCTTGTTTTCCCAGCACCACCAGCTGTCTCATCAGTTTTCAGTCCAGCGTGTATGGTGGCCACAGACCCACTTCTTCCTACATTTAACCCTTCCTGCTACATGGAAAGACTAAAAAATGGGACCGAGCCCTGGACTAGGAGTCAGGAACTCTGTGCTCTGAACCCAGCTCTGCCACTAACCTACGGTGGGGTCTTGAGCCAGACCTTCAGTCCCTCTGGGTTCAGTCTCCCCACTCATAAATCTAGGGTCTTGGTTAACTTGGCATCTAATGGTCCTCGTGGGTCTAATGTTTTGAGATCTCAAGGTGGGTTCCCATCTTCAGGTTGCCGTTATTCTGACCTCTAGAACATGACCCTTTCAACCACCTTAAACAACATCTCTCTCCCTATCTCTGTCTAACGTGCGCCTGTCCAGGACGGTTTCATTGGCACATATTTCTCCCCAGGCTTCCAAACAAAGCCCAGGAAAGTTCCATGATCCCCCTAGAGGAGGCCAAAGCTTGGGAGAACGCTGACAAATCTTGCCCATCTGAAGGCCTTGGTCCCCAGAAGTTTCACAGAGTACCTGAGTTGTCCAAAAGATGGAATGTCTCACAGGAGCACGGAGTCCTGGGTTTTGGCCCTGCCTCTGTCACTGACTCATGGGGTGACCTAGGACAAGTCTGCTGGGGCGGGGGGAACATTGGGGAACACACGTGTTACGTAGTTACCAAGCCTGGACCAGATGAGTTCTCAGGCAACTTCCATTTCTATGCACCATGGAAATCGTTACAGAACCAGGCTCTTCATAACTTCGATTGTCCCCAGACCTAAAATGCTCTGTTCTACTGATGCAGGTGTCTGTAAATCTTAATATGTGAAGACAGGTTCCTAGCTGGGGTAGAGCAACATGCCTCAAAAGTCAGACAGTTGGAGCTGGGACTGACTTTCGGTCCCCACAGCAAGCCTGGTGGTGTATAGCTGCCTGCTAGCATCAGCTGCAGCCTGCTAGAATCAGCTAGAAGGGTCCTTCTAGATCATCGGATTCATACTGTTCTTCAGCTAGCTAGGGACATGACAGCCCAGAGAGGGACAACTCCTAGATTCTAACTCCCAGGCCATCTACTCTGCCATGACTTGCAGATTGTTCTCATTTCCCCACCTTAGTGTTTAGTTCTTCAAACTAAACCCCTCCGGACAGCAAATCTGGTTGGGAAATGAATGAAACGGAGGTGTGTTTTGCCCCCAATGCTCCCAAAATTCAAAATTCCAGGAATACTATAGGATTCCTGTCTCATAACCGAAAAAGAAAGTCAGAGCGTGGATTCACAGGGTGATGAGGAGACTCAAGCCACATGACTAATGACCCATGAAACATTCATCTAGGTCTCGACAAGAGCCTCACGACCCTCACATCAGTCCAACACAACTTTGAACGGCACGAACTGGTCCGATATTTGAGCTGCCACCACTGTGACTTACAGTGCGAGTTGTGTGTCCTTAATGGAGGTCTTCCCACTGCCTCATCTGAGAAATGGGAACAAGAGTGGTGTTAACCATTAGCTGAGTGCATCATCTCCTTAAACTTTCATGCAGCCTTCGTGTTTGGGCCCCAGAGAGCCGGCCTCCCTCAGCTCTGGCCCTCCTAACAGCCTTGGCAGCTGCTAAAGGCCATCAGTGTGCCCTCCTCTGGGCTCCTCTCCAAGTTCAGCGGCCCCATTCCACCAATAGCTCCTCCGGTGTCCTGGTTTCCCAGCCCCTTCATTTAGCCAGCTCTAGCAACGTCATTCTTCAAGGGGGTTGCCTCTGTTTTCCCTTTCTCTTGAAACATCTAAAAGATTCTTTAAGAAAAACTAAGATATGCCATGGCATTTGAGTTCAGGAAATGCAAATGCTTCAAAATAAGGTGTTTTTTTTTTTTTTTTTCCATCCTTGGGTTTCTCAGAATTACAACTGAGGTCAACCCAGCAAATATGCAAAGACCAAAAGGGAAATAAAAAAATAAGAACATGCATGTGTGAGAGGCAAGCCCAGGCTTGTACTTCTACAGCCACCCATTTACAGAAGCTCACCTGATAGAGGCCACCACAAGTGACATGGTGTGAGGGGGTTTTCAGCCAAGGAGTAGAACCTGTTCCTGGTGTGATGTGCTGGCTTCAGCCAAGGGCTTGAATCTTAACCTCCCGTTTAATCTAACCTCACCTGCAGAACCAATGGGAGACTGAGGCCAGGTGTTACTCCAGCCCGGAAGGGAAAGCAAGCCAAGACTCTGCATTGACCTCACTCAAGCCTTAAGAGCTTAGCTGACACCCACAGAGGGGAGTAAGAGAGACAGACTAGATGATTCAATTCAACATTTGCAGAGCATCTTCTGAGCTGGCAGTGGGGATAGTTAAACAGTAGTCTCTGCCCTGAGGATTCACCATCTAACAGAGGAGGTAAATACCAAACAGACGGAGGGGTCAAAGAAGGGTTCCCAGAGGCTGTGCTTTACACAAGGAATAGCTTATCAGTGAAGAGGGGAATTCCAAGTGGAATGGAAAACCAACATGGTGTATTTGGGGGCACCCCAAGGCCCCAACCTTCAGTAAAATGGTCAAAAATCCACTCAGGCACTAGAGTCAGATAGCCTGGGTTTGACTCTCCACTCCACCACTGACTAGCTGTGCGAATGTGAACTTTTTAAAGCCTCCGTTTCCTTATGTACAAGACAGAAGTCATTAGAGTACCTTTCTCGTGGGACGATTGTGAGAATTAAGTAAAATAATGCATGTAACGTGCTTGGCAGAGTGCCAAGAAAACAGCCATCAGTCAATACATATTAGCTATTATTATTATTATTACTAGCGCTACTACTACTACTACTATTGGGACAAGTACAAGAGAGTACAGGGAAAGAGGGAAAGTGAGGGATGAGACTGCAGAATTCCATAGGGATTAGAACACAAGGGAACAGGAATGCCATGTGGAGGAGCTTGGCCCTGATCCTGCAGTCACAGTAGCGTCAGAAAGGGGTTCCAAGCAGAGAAGAGATGCAGCCAGACGTGCCTCTCTGCGATTCCTTTTGACTTGATGCTCCACATCCCAAAAGGAGAAGGCTGGGCCAGGGGGACTCCCTACCAGTAGTCAGAGCACATTTAAGGATGAACAGCCCTCGGGAGTTCCCTGGTGGCCTAGTGGTTAGGATTCCAGGCTTTCACTGCCATGACCCAGGTTCATTCAATCCCTGGTCAGGGAACTGAGATTCCGAAAGCCGCACCTCACGGCCAAAAAAAAAAAAAAAAAAAAAAAGAAGGAGCAGCTCTCGTTGCCTCGTTGTTGTGAATGTGGCTGGACACACCCCGAGAACATGGGCTGCAGGCAGGACAAGAACGCTAGTTGGAGGATGCGTGCGAGATGGGATCAGAAGAATGGCAGCTGGCCTACCAGCCCTCCTCAGCCGAGAGACCTTCAGACCAGAAGCTCTTCATGCCTTGAGGGAAGAAAAGGATGAAAACTGGCCCCTGCTTCTGCTGGGGGTGCCTCTAGCAGTGAGCTTGTTCAGAAGGCAGACGGGACTCTTCACTTAGCTTTCCACCACTCCAAGGACCCCACCCCACTTTAAGGAAGGCCAGGAGGGATCGTCTCAGGCCTGGACAGAGAAGGCAATGGGGAAGATGGTGAGCCCAGCATATACTACTTGAAGATCCAGTGAACAAGCCTACTAGGATGTGGCCACTTCGACTGAATGGCTGCCTAGTCTCTGATGGATGGAATGAGTGATCACCTCTGCTGACACCGTCAAAAAGATGTCAGTGTCAGTTCTTAGATCTCCCAGCTTTACAGATTAGGGAAACCAAGACCCAAAGAGAAGAAAAAATTTGCACAGAATAAGTTGAATTCATGAGTCTTTGAAGGAAATGTATAACTTGGTTCTTTGCATACAAAATAGTTACTATAATAAGAAGCTAAGCTGCCATCACCAGTGAATATATTTAAAATATTTTTATTTCTTAAATTCCACAATGACATAAACATTGTCTTTTTTTCCCTGCCAAGGAAGCTCCAAATAGCAGGCTCCCTGCTGAGATCTCTTTGATCCTATATCCTCTTAAAATTGAGCCCCAGGATGTATTTATCTCCTTTGTCCAGCAACCTGGCCCTGAGGAAGAAACCTGACTCTCTGGAATCAGATAGGCATGGGGGTGGATCTCAGGGTTTCCACCTACTTGCATGACCTTGTAGCAGTGACCAGGTCTCAACATTGTCTAGGATTAGCTTTACAGAGTTATTCTGAGAATTAGATTAGCTGAAATACACATATTTCAGCTAGTGCACTCTTTTATTTATTTATTTATTTATTTTTGTGGTACGTGGGCCTCTCACTGCCCTGGCCTCTCCCGTCGCGGAGCACAGGCTCCAGACGCGCAGGCTCAGCGGCCATGGCTCACGGGCCCAGCCGCTCCGCGGCATGTGGGATCTTCCCGGACTGGGGCACGAACCCGCGTCCCCTGCATCGGCAGGCGGACTCTCAACCACTGCGCCACCAGGGAAGCCCTCAGCTAGTGCACTCTTAAAGGAAGGGTGGCGATAATTACTCCCACCCTTAGTGTTCTGACTACCACTGCCTGGCTGAGGGACTGATGTAGGGCAATGTACTTCATCTGTCTGGTCCACACGCTTTTTTCCATCTCTCAAAGGGACGTAATAATACCTCTCTCATGGAGTTGTTGCAAAGATCAAGTGAGCAACAAGAAAGCAGCTGGTACATATAGGAACTCAGGCCCTGTCTGTTTCCTCCCCCCCGCCAGCTTCCACAGTCTTTTGTAAAAGCCCAAGTGGGAGCAATCACGTTTTTAAAAACCTTCTAGGGTACTTGACAGCAAAATGAGAAAGAAACGGGTTTCCTTTTGTCCCCCAAACGGAAACAGAACAGTAATCGTCTCCATCAAAGGGTCATGGAGAGAGATCTGGTGGCTCCAGCTCCCGGAGCAGAGAGAGGCATTTAACATGGGATCTCCTTATTTTTAGGGAATTGTTCAGAGGACATCTCATGTATCCTGGAAAGGGCTCCATTCAAGAAGTCATGGGCCTACCTCCAAGGTCAGTAACCGAATCCAGGAACCCAACCACATGAGGGCCACTTCCTGTGGCCTTTCTGAAATTTCTAAGCCAGAGGTCACAAGTAGAAGCCCACGGCCAAACGTGACCTGCATGTGGATTTTGTTTAGCCTGCATGATATTTTTTATAATTTGAATTTAAATGCCTTAGGGGGCGAAGGGAGAGCATTACTCTCGAAAGCTACAAGGTTCCCACTTCCTCAGCCTCATTCACTCTCTCAAGTGTGTGTCCCTGGCCTGTGAGGGCATTTGTGCCTCACCGCACCACCCCTCTTTACTCATCCATCTACGGGCTGCAGGCCAAGTGTGCAGTACTTTTCCTCAGGCACGGGAAGCAGGCTCTTAATCTCTGCCTCTATCAAGTTATTCATAAGGGAGCCACAAAATTGCCCTGTGCCCAGATTGACAGCTTATTGACCATGTTGGCACAGGGTCTGTTTGCATATTGCAGCATGCTTCGGGAGAGAGGCCCCTTATAGATGAAATAATAAGAGGCACTTACACTGGGAGAGATGAGGTACAGAGGAGATGGCCAAGATTCTCTGAAATAGCCATTCTGCTCATTTAAAAAATTCAATTTTGCAGTCAGCTTAGTTCTCATTCTTCAGCTGAATTGCAACGAGGTTTAAAGGGAAGCAATTAAAATGGACATGCCAGCTTCCCAATTCTGAAAGACACCCTGACCAATCAGTGCCGATTTTCACTTGTTAAGACTCAGAGACTTGGCCAACTTGTCAGCTTAGAGGGTCTGCTAATTCTTTGCTTTTCTATAAAACCCAGCTGGGAAGAGGCCCTTAATGTGCACTTGAGGGGGTCTACAAAATTATGTCTGGCTGCCCTTTTAAAGGGAGGAAGACATTTAAAAATTCAGACAATGTTAAGGGACATATCTTAATGTGAAAGTTAACAAACTGAGATTCTCCTGGACCTCTTGATGCCTAAATTGTTTACTAATTGAACAAAACTGAATGTTTTTTTCTCTGATACTTTGTGCAATGCCTACCAAATAGCAGTCCCCCATTGATCAAATATTCCTTGATTGGTTGATTAAATGTCCATGATAGTCCAGAACTTATGGGAAATACAGTCCAGGAGCTAATAGTCTGAAAAGGGAAAAATAATAATTATAATAATAACAGAATGATACAACGATTAAATGGGAAACAGTTCCATAGGAGGTAAAGGTCTAATACCGTGTGTGTTCTGGCCCTCCAGCTTTATGCATTAGAGAAAAGGCAGGGGGTGGTCTTGTACCTGTACCTTGAATACTCAGTAATGCCTAGGAGTAACATGGAAGATATTCCAGGTGGTTGAACCAGCAGCCAATATTATAGAAAACACAGGACTTGAATGGGGAACCTTGAGTAAAGACTTCAAATTTTCCAATCCGCATCTGAAATTTGCCTAATAATTCTGAGGTTCTTTTGTCCTTCTCTTTCCAGTGTCAAAGCATATAAACAAAACCAAGTTGTCTTGGAACAAAGATGGCATTACCCATGGAGTCAGATATCAGGATGGGAATCTGGTGATCCAGTTCCCAGGTTGGTACTTCATCATTTGCCAACTGCAATTTCTTGTGAAATGCCCAGAACATTCTGTCGACCTGAAGCTGGAGCTTCTCATCAACAGAGATGTCAAAAAACAGACACTGGTGACAGTGTGTGAGTCTGGAGTGCAAACCAAAAACATATACCAGAACCTCTCTCAGTTCTTGCTGGAGCACCTCCAGGTCAACGCCACCATATCAGTCAAGGTGGATAAATTCCAGTATGTGGATACAAACACCTTTCCTCTTGAGAATGTGCTGTCCATCTTCTTATACAGTAGTTCAGACTGAACTGTCCCTCCTGGCCTTCGGGAAGAAAGCAACTCTCCACCATACAGCACTTCATCCTTCCAGACACTTGGGGATAAAAGAACACTTTAGGCCAAGACTGAAAGCACAAAGGGAATTAAATAGTACACTTCTCCTTCTGTTTCCCGGGAAGATACAACTCTGGGTTAAAAAGAGAGTTTTGAGTGAAGTATCTTCCAGATAGGAGGCAGGGACACAATATGGTGTGGTGGACAAAGCCACCCACGGGAATCAGAAGGGATGGGTCGATCTCTAACTCACTGTATGACCTGAGCTAGTCCTTTCCCCTCCCTGGAACTCAGATTCCACGTCAGAAAAATCAAGGGGCTGAGTTTGAATCTCTCCAAAGACTCTTCCATCTCAGAAGATCAGGCTCCCTCATCACAGACCCGTGAACTAAGATTCCAAGCAATGTTCTCAAAGCCCCCGACCAAAGGAAAGTTCCCCGCACTGGCGTAAAACCGATGGTACTAGTAGTATCTGGCTGCGTGTCACCTCAGCAGAGTCAGGATTTGGGGACAAGTTTCAGGGCACCTTGACAAATGGTGTGAACAGTAGGATCTAAAATGTGTGAAACCGACCATCCTGAATCTAATACCTTCTGGGTATTTGGAAAACCACCTGGCCAGGCTTGACTCCATTGCAGTTATAAGACCGACAATAAGTCAACAACAGACAGCTTTTGTTTCCTGTCAGGAAAGCGCCGTGAATTCAGCAAGCACTCAGTCAAGGTGATCAGTCGTTTGCTCGGAGAAGAGCTGCTGCCATCGCCCACATAAACTCTTTCCCTGCTTCAGATACTCTCGGGAAACCGTTTCTGTGGAGGGCTTTTAATGCCCCACAGCATCGATTATAGACATTGATGACTCTGAAAATGGTGAGAAGGACTTCTGAGCGGCAGCCACCTCCTCTCCTGACTTTAGGCACGACATTTCAACCCACATTTACATTTGTCCGTCTTCGAAGGAGCACCTTGTTTGTTTGAGAGAAGGACCACTGACTTGAAATATAAGCCCGTGAGGTTATGCTTCAGAAGGAAAAGGGACCCTTAACTGCTCTGCAAAAGAATGGAGCAAAATTTACATTTTTCTCCGTTAGCAGGAGAGAAAAAGCAGTAGGAACTCAGGAAAGTTTGTCAGAGAAAGACTAGAAATGATTTAAAAGAAGAAAAAAAAAAACAGCAGTGGTGGTACGGATGAGAGGGACTTGGGAGAACAAAAATGGCTAAGGGAAAGATTTAAGTAATTTGCTGAGCAGGGTGTTACGTCGACCCCTTCCTAGGTCTCCACTGTGAAATATTCAGTAAAGTCTACATTTCTCTTTAACACTTTCTGTGAGTAGATTCTTTGGGAGGAGAGGGCACTGGAAGAAGTATTGAATTCATCAAGCCAAGTGGTATGTGGTAAAAACAGACAGGTTTTGAGGACCCAAAGCCACAGAATAAGGGGGCACCTGGCATTTATACCCTAACTCTGTAGGACAAATGAATCCTGCTTAAACCAACTCACGCACTCTTGAAAAGATACCTGCAACCTGCATGTGTAACCTAATAAGCAAGTTTTCTACCGTCTCATATTCTAACTTGAGAAAGTTTCCAATTTCATTTTTCACCAACCCTCCTCTGAGCAGAGGTACCTGACTGTCACCTCGTAAGGGGTCCCTAATCTCAGTCTCTGTCAAGCAATGCCCTGAAAGTCAACATCTGAAGACACAAGGGGGCACAGAATTTAAAGGAATCCAGCAGCACGACAAAAAAGTATAAGAGAATAATCATTAATAACCCAAGGTAGGATAACCCATAAGGAGAGGACAGCCTAGGAAGTTTAAAATGAAATTCTGTCACTCCCCAAGGGTTACGCACCCCCTGGAAATGCTGTGAGCAAATGACACCATCTACACAAGTAAAACAAATCATTTTTCTAACTGGGAACCCAGGTTACCTGAAACATATACCTCTTTGGTAAAAACTCATCTGGAGCTCAATGATTCTGCCCTCTCCCACCCCCAACACACACACACACACACACACACACACACACACACGCACACGCACACGCACACACACACACACACACACAGTTTACTTGTAAAACTTGGACAAGAGGGTGATGGGTGAGTTGATGAAAAATAATGAGTGTAAATGTATTTCTGCCTTTGGGAAAATTCATAGGGCTTTCTCTATACTTGGTGACTTTCTTCACCCCGTTTCTCCATCACACTCCAATGTCTCCTGTAACTTCCTTGTCCAGTTCCTTCTCAGAATCCCGCCATCACACAAAGGTTGGCTCAGAGAAGGGCCCAGCACCTCCAGGAGGGTTGATAAGAACAGGCACTAAAGCAAGGAAGTGCTGAGGGAAACTGGGCAGCGTTCACCAAACAAGGGAGGCTTCCAGAATCCCTGGAATACCACTGATTGTCCTGGCACTGGGGAACAAAGCCCTTAAGTTAAGAGGATACAGAAGTCAGTCAGTGTCATCTCTGGAAAGATCCTGAGAGATCAGCTGAGCCAGTGTTTGAACGGAAGCCCAGTATGGGACAGAGACTAAAATCCTCACACGTGGCTGGCACCTGAGTGGGGATTTGAGCCCAGACTCCTTATTATTCCCCACCAGGCCATACTGGTCCCCACCGTAGCCTTTCTGTAATTCCTCAGGTCACACCTTTCCAGCCCTGCACTGCAGTAGGCCCCAACCTTCAGGGATTCTTCTGTTTCTCCCTGCACCTCTCAAAACAATCTGGGATCATCATTGTAATGTGAGACACAGGTGGTCTGTAGATTTTGTACATGGTCAAATCACAGAAAAATGTTAGGGTCCCATGATGTCAAAGTTCTCTCTCTCTGAAACTGAAGAAATATACGATAAGGACAATATTTTGCAATAAAAATATTAAAAGCTTGTCTCAATTTGAGGTTATGCATATATGTTTGCATGTATATACATGTATATCTGTGTGTATAAGTAGGTATGTGTCTACGTATGTACATATATATATTATATACACACATATGTGTACATGTGTGTATATGCTTTCCCCTAATAATTGTTGTATAGGTCATCTGCTTAACCTGGGGTCCCGGGAAGAAACCTGATTCTTGCTCCGGGCATTGCAAAATTTATATACTCTTGTATTTATTTTTAATTATGAAAAGAACAGAAAGTAATATTTCTCCCATGCCTCACCAGTGTATTTAATAACTATCAATATTTTGCTATATTTGGTTCTGCTTCTTTTTTTTTTTTTTTTTTTTTTTTTTTTTTGCGGTACACGGGCCTCTCACCGCTGTGGCCTCTCCCATGGCGGACCACAGGCTCCGGACGCGCAGGCTCAGCGGCCATGGCTCACGGGCCCAGCCGCTCCGCGGCATGTGGGATCTTCCCGGGCCGGGGCACGAACCCGTGTCCCCTGCATCGGCAGGCAGACTCTCAACCACTGCGCCACCAGGGAAGCCCGGTTCTGCTTCTTTTAAAAAATAAAATAATACAGATAGAGCTGAAGTCTCACCCCTCCAACCATTTCCCTATGCCCTCCCCAGAGGTAACAACCTGGGGGTTTTCATGTCCCCTTCATTTACATAATTTCATATTTCTTGTCCCATAAGAATATACAGTACAATTTTGTGTGTTTTTAAAATTTTCAATAAATATCATACTTTATATAACATTTGTGACTTGAAATTTTTCATATAACGTTAAGTTGGTGAGATTTTTCCAGGCTGACCCACGTAGATCTAGGTCATTCATTTAACTGCTATTTTACTATTTCATTGTTTGAATATACCAGAGTGTGGCCATTCTCCTATGGATAAGCATGTAATTCGTCTCCCACTTTTGCTGCAATAAGGATCTTCCTGTACAGCTCCCCCTCCTTTTTGCCATTTTTCAATACATCAAAAATCCTCTTTGAAAATTAGAAATAGTACCCTAAAGCTACTGAGTTAGCCTTGACCATGTTTAGACCCCTCTGTGGTCACAGCTCATAAGCTGGAGCCTTGGAATCTAAAGAGCTCTTTCCATCTTTCCTAAGAACCTCTCTGCTCTGTACAGCCAACCATTCCACGTGAAGTCCCAAGTGCCAGTGTGGTGCCAGGCCCCGGGCCAGGTGCCAGCCTATGCTTCAGCATGGTGTGTGCCATGGCTCTTCCAGGCTGCTGCAAAATCAGCTCTAATTAGCGTGTGCTTAAAACACGCCTTTTGGGGCTTCCCTGGTGGCGCAGTGGTTGCGCGTCCGCCTACCGATGCAGGGGAACCGGGTTCGCGCCCCGGTCTGGGAGGGTCCCACGTGCCGCGGAGCGGCTGGGCCCGTGAGCCATGGCCGCTGAGCCTGCGCGTCCGGAGCCTGTGCTCCGCAACGGGAGAGGCCGCAGCAGAGGGAGGCCCGCATACCACAAAAAAAAAAAGCAAAAAAAAAACCCACGCCTTTCCAAAGCACTCTGGGGCTCCCCTGGAGCCAGTTCCCTTTCTGGAGAATAAATGAAAAACCCCAGACTGCAAGACGAATGAGCAGAACCCCAGAAGGAAATTTCTCCCCCAAGACCAAACATCCATGTTCCCTGGGCTCTGTCCCCTTTTCTCTTCAGACTCCACACTGTCTCCCTGGGTGACTCCATCAACCCCCTTGCTTTCAAATGACATCTTCTTGCCAGTGACCGCATCATCTCTACCTTCAGTTTGGTTCTTTTCCTAAAATCCAGCCCCATACATTGAGTAGCTATCTCACTCTACCCATTAGTTCTCTCTGAGACCTTGCAATGGAAGATTGGAGTCAGTGTCTAGTGCAGTGGCTTTCAAATTTTTCTTTTTTTCACCATGACCCAGAGAAAAAAACACTTTAGTTTGCAAATGATTGCATGTACGTGTGCACACACAAACAACAACAACACACACACCTAAGACAAGCATTTCATTAAGTAATACTTACCCTTACTATTTGTGACTAAGGAAAAAAATCTTGTTATGACCACCTGAATTGATTTTATGTTGCTCTAATGAGTCACAAACCACAACTGTTCAAGCTTGCCTTTCCCTGCTCCAGAGGTGGGGAAGCTAAAGATATACTTTCCTTACTCTCTTGCAGCTTGGGCTTTAGAATAGTTCGGTCTGA
Organism: Physeter macrocephalus; assembly: GCF_002837175.3. Lineage (NCBI taxonomy): Eukaryota > Metazoa > Chordata > Mammalia > Artiodactyla > Physeteridae > Physeter > Physeter macrocephalus. The sequence goes on along the minus strand of NC_041222.1, from coordinate 10,864,784 downwards.
GATGGACAAGATTTAGGAATGTTCGTCCATTCACCCAGCAAGCACAGCTGTGGAGGCCTGTGGTTTTTCTGTAGCTGCATTTGCATAGCTTCCAGTGTTCAGATACTAGCTTAGTAGGTATGGCGAGCCTGGGTGTAGGGAGAGAAGCATCCATTCTGCTGACATGGTCTGTTGCAGATTCACATTGGTTCTACAACTGGCAGCAGCAGTGGCTTCCTTACTGGGGTGGTTTCCTGTTTGAAACAGCAGTGTTGCGGCTGTAGAGGGGGCAGCTTCCTGACTGCAAGACCGTTGAAGAGACAGCAGCGACCATAGTGGCTCAGTTCCTAGGAGCAGCATTAGAGGTTGCTCCTGAAAGCTCAACCTGGATTCTGTTTGCTCAGCCCTCTGACAGTTCTGTAAGCCATTTAATACCCTGGGATAAATGCCTTCCTCCTAAAAAGCTGGGGAGAAGTCTGCTCCCTGCAACTGATCCCTGATGGATACAATCTCAATACGTATAAAACTGACCTCATGATACACACCACAGGCTTGTCACTATCCCCATGTTCCAAATCTCAAAGACTACCTGAGACTCTCATGACCCTTCTTTCCTGTCTCCCATCCAATCAACATCTGCCCAGTTTATCCAGTTCTCTGGTCCTAGCCACCATAATCTCACATGCACTATTCCCATCACCTCCTAATTCACACCTCCTAATTCACATCCCTGTCTCCTGACTTAATCCTTAGAAATCACATCTCCAGACAGAATAACAACTTTCCATTGTTCTTGGAATTGATAGTAATAATTATCATTTATCGAACTTTTACATCTTATGCATTTGTCATGTACTCACTCATTCAATCCTCAAATCAGCCCTATGAGGGAGACATTATTACCGCCACACTGCAGGCAACAATGACACTGAGACTCTGAGACACAGTGGCATGGTCAACATCACACAGCCAGGGGTAGCAGAGTTGGGATTCAAGCCCTGGTTTGTGAATATCCCATTTCAACATTCATGTTCCAATCACTACGAATCCAGCCTCCCTAAATTCCAAGCTCTCCAAACCAGCTCTATATCCATCTAGATCCTGCCTTTCTCCTCAGCTTCATGCGTTCATACCCACCTCCCACCTCCCATGCTCTATGTTCAGATGACATTGAACTTCTCCCAATTCCTCAAACCTTCTGTGCTCAGCCTTGCCGCCAGGTGTTTGCATGTGTTCTTCCTTCTGCCTGGAATGCTCGTTTCTCTCTCTTTTGCCTGGTTGACTCCTACCATTGTTCTGAGCTCCTCAACAAAGTTCCTTCTGACTCCTCTGGCCTCACCTAATTTCCTGCTGTCTTCTCTCACGCTTGCCCCATCCTTAAGTGCATGACACTTCATTGTCCACCCCTGGTTCTCTCTTTAGCTCCTCTCCAACATCCAAAGTCCTCGAGATCAGGAACCTTATTCAGCACTGGATCGTCTATAGCCCAGCACAGTTCCTGATATAACAGATAGCTACATTTCTTAACTATAGATAGCTCGATAGCTATACTTCTTAAATAAATAATCAAAAAAAAATCTCTTTAAACATGGGCCCCATTTTAGGGAAAAGATATCAAATAAGCCACCAAAATAATTTAAAAATTTAAAATCCTTACTAAATATGGAAATGTAAATTGAAAGTCACCTTTTCTCGTATGAATGTTTTTCAGCACTCAGGAGAGTAAGAATGTTGATTAAAGAGAGGTGAAATTTTCAGAAAACAAAATCCACCTGTGCCATCAGAAATTTGGAAGGGAAAAAGACAAACGCTCACTTACTTTATTGAACCTTTTCTATAAGCCAGGTATAATATTTGCTACATAATCTGTCTCTTACTATCCTTATAAGACAGCTATATGCTATTGGAAGCATTTCGCAGGAGGGGATACTCACCCTAGAGAGTTTAAATCAAATTTAACACCTTAGAACCAACTGAAGGACTTCTTAAAACCCTCATGCCCAGGCCACATCTCAGACCAATCAAATTAGAATCTCTAGAGTTAGGACCCAGGCATTAGGATTGAGCTCCCAAAATTTAAGCTAAGTTTAAAAGTCAACGGTTTAAATCCATGCTATCCATATTGTGCCCTGGACCAGCAGCCTTAGCATCCCTAGATAGCTTATTCAAAACGCAGACTCTCACACTCACCCATACCTACTACAAAAGAATGTGGGTTTTAATAAGATCCAAAAGGGATTCATGGGCACTGAATGGTCTGAGCAACACTGGTTTCCATGACTTTCCCTGGTAAGTGGAGATTACTCTGAATCCATTATGCTTCCCTGCTTCCCTCAAGCTGATTTTGGAAAATGGATTTGCCATTCCCTTCTACTGCATATGCAGATGTGAGGGTTTGGACACTGCCAAAGGCACAGTTAAGTCACTATGATGGTATTCATTTGTAATTATCATCACCGAGTTTTTAAAATTTGCTTTTGGTCCAGCTTTCTCCCCTGGGAATCTTAGGCAAGAGCTGGGACAAAATTCTGGCCAATATGTCGAAAGCTCTGGATACAGTACAGAGAGGGGGATGTACTTTCCCTGTGGCCAAGGAACAGAGAAAACAAGTTTGGGGGCAGCAGGTGGGAGAGAACACTTTGGAAACCTGACTTTGAATCCTAGCTCAGGTAATTGTTAACATTAGGATTTTGATACGTCACAAACACTCTCTAAACTTAAATTTCCTCAGCTGTGAAATGAGAAGCATAATCCTTCCCAAAGCTGTGGGAGAAGAAACACACAATAAGCTTGAAAAGTACACAAACGTGAGGTAATGTTATTATATTCCATATTCACAAAGGACTTTGACTGTGGGAAACGGAGCAGGGGGAACTGTTTGAGAGGAATGAAGTTCCTCAAACTCACCGAAGCCATGTCTCCCTTCTGTGGCCAGAAAAACTAGCCATTTGACAAACAAAGGTGTCCGTGAGACAAACACCCGGAGGTGCTTTTATACTTTAGGGAAAACTGTCCTGGATAAGCCATTGGAATACCTGCGAGATAGAGTGTCGTTGACAGTCCCCTCCCTGTGTCTCCCTCACGGCAGCAGTGGACTAGTGGTATTTGCATGTCTGTTTTCCTACTTAGAACATCTGGAAGGCAAGACTCTTCCTCTGAATCCCCAGCACCTAGATCAGTGTCCGGCACAAAGTCAGCACTCGGAAAAAGTAGATTTCACCCACAGCGAGACAGAGAATTAATGGGTGAGGATGTCAGTGCAGCTAGTTAGGAACATACTGAAAAGAAGTTTTATCCCTCCCACTACTGGGAGGCCCCAAGGGAGAACCGGCTGAAGCGCGTCATCATTTCATCCCCTCTGCTTGGGGCACAGATGACATAACTGCCATGACCGTCTGACTTTGCCCTCTGCTCTCACAGTTAGTTTCATTTTACCAGCTGGCCGCATGCACACAGCATCAGGCACAGAAGAAGACAAGGGAAGAAAGGCCATCCGTCACGGAACTGACACATCAGGATGAGGAAAATCAAGAAAATGCTCAAGGAGGCTTAATTCCTACTGCCAAAGTTACATTCTTACACTCGAATATATAGTCTTAATTGGATCTGATTTCCCATGCTCCTCCTTCAATAACTATGGTGTGTTTACTTAAACAGCTTTATATTATATGAATATACATAACTGATAACACTTACTGAATGCTTCCTTACCAGGTTCCCAGGAATTTTTTTTTTTTTTTTTTTTTTTTTGCGGTACGCGGGCCTCTCACTGCTGTGGCCTCTCCCGTCGCGGCGCACAGGCTCCGGACGCGCAGGCTCAGCGGCCGTGGCTCACGGGCCCAGCCGCTCCG
>NC_041222.1:10852537-10857519 GCF_002837175.3 Physeter macrocephalus | reverse complement strand
CTCCGCGGCATGTGGGATCTTCCCGGACCGGGGCACGAACCCGCGTCCCCTGCATCGGCAGGCGGGCTCTCAACCACTGCGCCACCAGGGAAGCCTCCCAGGAATCATATTGAAGCCTTCAAATACTGTAGCCTATTGCATTCTCATACCACCTTATGAGAGATTGCCATTCCTGTGTTACAGATGAGGAAACTGAGGCTTGAAGAAACGCATCAGCAAGTCCAAGTTTAAGCAGCTCAAGAGCCAGGATGTAAATGCCCAAAGTCTGACTCGAGAGCCACATCCCTAAGGACACTACACTGCTCTGCTGTGAAGCCACCTGACTTTGCACATGTGATTCCTTTGTCTACAAGGTCCTTGCCCTCCCTTTTCAGCTTGGTTAACTGCCCTCATCCATAAAATCTCAACTCAAACATTATTTCTCAAGAACCATTCCCAGGCTAAGTTAGGCATTCCACCTGGGCCTTGATATCCTCACCTCCATTAAAACACTTATCACCTTGTACTACAGTTGTATGATTATGTGTTTGCTTCCCTTGTTAGACTGCAGACTTCTTAATAAGACAGTGCTTAAACAGAGTACACTTCTCCTGCCAGTGTCTACAAAATAAAGTGATTCTTGCTTCTAAATTATTTTGGCATGATACCCCACCATTCACACCCTACTCTGGACTCTGGAAGGGACACTGCTACCTTGAGGCCAGTCACTCTACATCACTTAGCCTTTATGCTTCATTCTGGCTGCTCCAGAAATTCTGGCTGCTTCTCCCCATGGTCGCTGTCATTGCTAAGTGGAAAACCATGAACTTGAAGATCCCAATCACTCTAGGCCTAACTCCACACAGCCAGGCAACATCTCACTTCCCATTACCATAATTACCCAGGCCTTCTGGCCCCAGAGAAAGAAAGAAGAGTGACCACCCCCAACCCAAAGTGCCAACTCATTTCCTGCCCAGAATTAAACACTTCCCAAAATGAATGACTATGTGAACATCCATTCCCTTCAGGGAAAAACCCCTCTCCACCTACCAGGTTGTCATCTTACCCTATGACCCCAACCTGACAATCACCTAACAGTCCAATATTGGTACCCCTCCCAAAATTTATCTTTATCTGCTACCACCACCTTGTTGTTCTAGGATAGTTCTTTTTTTTTTTTTTCATTTTGGGGGTACTTTTTCTTGGACATGGGAGCCAACCGGAAAGAACTGAAGCTAGAACAATTTGAGCATCCGAAAGGCTATTAAACCTTTTGGAGATGAGGCACCAGGGAAGGTGATATACATGTATATATTTTAGTCTGAAGGGGATGGATACATGGGTGTATTCACTTTAAAATTCTGTTGAGCTGTACACTGATGATTTATGCACATACTGTATGCATGTTACAGTGTAGGATCGATCATTCTTGATACACAATGGGCATTTGATAGATTTGTTGAATAAATGAAAGGTTTGCTGAAAACCATCTTAGATGTCTGTACAGTACTTTAGAGTTTACAAAACCACTCTTTCAAGTGACAGATGATGCACTCAGCTGGTAGGGGCAGAGCTGGAAGCCCCTAGTATTCTGATTTCTTGCCCAGACTATACTATATTCTGGAGTCAGCAAACAATAGCTTTGGGGCAGCTGCAATGTTTTGTAAATAAAGTTTTATTGGAACACAGCTGTGTCCACTCATTTATATATACTCTGTGACTGCTTTTCTGCTATTGATACAATGACTACAAACTGAGTAGTTAAGCCAGGATGCAAGAGAAGCTCTCTGGCCTGCTATGCCTAAAGCATTGACTATTTGGTCCTTTGTAGAAAGTGTTTGCAAACTCTGCTATATACTACTGGTGACTCCATATATGTTCGGATGTACATACTTAAATACCACACACACACAACCTAAATTCACTCACAAATAGAACCATTTGGCCACTGCCTCTATCTGAACTCAATATTATTAGCTGTGAGAAGGGAGTGTCAAGTATGTTGGAATCGTGTATAGAGTATGTCTGTGAATGCTGAGTGACAGGTTCTATGGGCCCATGCATGGGCTTATCATGGCAGTATCTATTCTAAAAATATGAGTAACAAACTAAAAGAAGAAAAGACTTCAGAGGCAAGTCCACCAAAAACAATGAGAAGGAATAACTTCCAGTAAGAGGGGACAGAACCATGAAAAAATGGAATAATTTTAAATCACAACTTGGACCCCTTAGCTCACAGTTTTGTGAAAGCCCTACACACCCTTATAATTGACCCAATTTGGTCCTGTAGCAATATGATGGCTGACACTGAAACACATTTCTTGTATTATTTTCATTTATTATTATTATTAAATCTTGATGACTTGAATTAGAGAAAAAACTGCCAGGAGCTTTCTAAGTCAAGAGCCTGAATTAACCTTTGAGGACAGTGAGTTTTTTCTTTTGGGAAAAAAACATTAATGGACCTTTTAGTTACACAAAAACAAAGCAAACATCTTGTTCTAAAAAAAGAGGCTTGAGATGTGAGGATTTGAAGTTCTTTACAATGATGAAAAGGTTTTAAATGGATGTCTCTTTCTAAAATAGGGATTCAGAATGCACTGCTCCAAGAAAATTATTGTTTGCTCTTAGATGTTTTTATTCAATCAGCTACCCAGGGGAGTTTGGATACGGAGACAAGATGGTGGCTGGAGGGATAGGAAAACATAACTTCCATTTACTCTAGTAAAGGGGACTTAAGTGAATTCTATGTGAATTATGGAAACCAATATATGGCTATTTTCTGGACTGAATTATCCAGACTCCCAGAAATATACTATCAGACATAAGGTCCTACTCAAACATGGGGCCAAACCTAACACTGTGGGTAGTGGAACATTATTGGTGCCCAATAAAGACAAGGTATCATTATTACTCCTCTTTGAATCACATGGTAGGTACTTAGGAAATATTTATTGACTTGAATAGAAGCTGAAATCACCTTTAAAAAAACTTCCTATATTGATTTTTTTTCCTTTTAGTTCAGTCTCTCTTAAACTGAAGATATTCTATGTAAATACTCATTAAATGAGCTCTATATTGTTATATTTTTAAAATAAGTAACTCAAGCCTCCTTTTAAATAAAGGACTACCAAGAATAGCATTCTAGTTCAGAAAACATGTGGCATAAAGAAAAATTGTGAAAGACTGAACTTTAGTGGAATTACTGACTAGCTCATAAATTATAATTATTTCAAGCTTTTGTTGTCTCTGATATTTTTACAACCCTTAAAGTTGAAGAAAAATGATAGTAATATAAATAATTCTTGTCCATAAAAATGCAAATTATGCCCCCATGCAATGCTACTGATTATCATTCTGTGGATATTGAACAGTTTTGCAAATTTTTCATCTACTGTAACCCTCTCCCTGACCCAGGGAAAGTCAGGTCTATTAGCACCTCAAGAGAATTCTCTTTGGTAAACACTGGTCTATACCCTTTTCTGGAATTGTTAACTCAATAACAATTGGCCAAAAAGTTCCTTTGGTTTTTAAGTGAAAATAAAAGACAATTTTTCATTTTCACCAAGAACTTTATTGAACAACATATTCACCGTTTTGTTCCACTACCTTCTGCCATTTTTCAGGCAACTTCATAATTCCATCTTCCCAAAACTTTTTAACTTTTTGAGCAAAGAACTGTTCCAGGTGCCTTTTACAGTCTTCCAGGAATTGAAATTTTTTCCATTAAGAGAATTTGTAGAGACCGAAATTAAATGGAAATTGGAAGGTTCAATGTCTGGTGAACACAGTGGATGACGCAGAACTTCCCAGCCAAGCTGTTAACAGTTTTTGCCTGGTCATCAAAGAAGCATGTGGTCTTGTGTTATCCTGACGTAAGATTATGCATTTTCTGTTGACTAGTTCTGGACTTTTTTCAACGAGTGCTGCTTTCAGTTGGTCTAACTGGGAGCAGTACTTGTTGGAATTAATCATTTCGTTTTCCGGAAGGAGCTCATAATAGAGGACTCCCTTCCAATCCCACCATATAAACAACATCACCTTTTTTGGATGAAGACCGGCCTTGGGGGTGGTTGGTGGTGGTTCATTTCGCTTGCCCCATGATCTCTTCCATTCCACATTGTTGTACAGTATCCACTTTTCATCGTCTGTCACAATTTGCTTTAAAAACAGAACGTTTTCATTACATTTAAGTAGAGAATCACATGCAGAAATATGTTCAGGAAGGTCTTTTTCGCTTAACTTATGTGGAACCCAAACATCAAAGTGATTAACATAACCAAGCTGGTGTAAATGATTTTCAATGATTGATTTGGGTATTTTGAGTATGTCCGCTATCTCCCGCATGGTATAACGTTGATTGTTTTCAATTAATGTCTTGATTTGATCACTATCCACCTAAGCTGGTCTACCTGACCATGGAGCATCGTCCAGCAAGAAATCTCCAGCGCAAAACTTCGCAAACCACTTTTGACACGTTTGATCAGTCACAGCACCTTCTCTGTATACTGCACAAATCTTTTTTTGCGTTTCAGTTGCATTTTTACCTTTCTTGAAATAATGAAGCATAATATGCCGAAAATGTTGCTTTTTTCTTCCATCTTCAATATTAAAATGGCTACACAAAAATTCACCAATTTTGATGTTTTTTTTTACATGCATGCTGATATGACAGCTGTCACAATACAATCTAACAAAATTGTTTCAGATGAAGTAAAGGACAACTAAGCGCTACTAGAGCCATCTTACTGAAAAACCAAACGAACTTTTTGGCCAACCCAATACATATATGAATATACATATACATGTATATCTCATACTCACAGATGTACATGTACTAGTGACTGTGGTACAGATTTATAGCATTCTGGTAGTCCAGCTATTTTTAAGTAGTATTTTTGTTCAACAAATAAGATTTTTTGCTATTTTTTTTTTTTTTGTGGTATGCGGCCCTCCCTCTGCTGTGGCCCCTCCCGTTGCGGGGCACAGGCTCCGGGCGCGCA
>NC_041222.1:10843981-10852422 GCF_002837175.3 Physeter macrocephalus | reverse complement strand
TCCGGACGCGCAGGCCCAGCGGCCATGGCTCACGGGCCCAGCCGCTCCGCGGCATGCGGGATCCTCCCAGACCGGGGCGCGAACCCGGTTTCCCTGCATCGGCAGGCGGACGCGCAACCACTGCGCCACCAGGGAAGCCCCTGCTATTTTTAATCTGAATATTAAAATACAGAAGAAAGCGAAATGCTGCATTGAAAAGGAGGCCTATTGTCCCTATTTTACTGAGAATCAGAGATGAAAATCACCTAGCTAATAAATACTACATGGAAAAACCAGGACTCTAACCCAGATTTTCAGGAACCAAAGTTTTTATTCTATTTCTTGAGAGAAGCTTTCTACATCTCTTTCTCTGAATACTTAAAGAAGTAAAATCTCCACATAATAGAGACACATACATATCCCAGAAATATCACCACTTCAAAAAGGATCAGGCTAATGGTATTTCAGAAATACAGTTAAAAAAAATACTGAAATCCCAATATTATCATTTTGCTGTTCTATTACAGGTAGTAAATTTGACTAGCACAAAGGAAATGCAAGAAAAGTACAAGACTCAGATGTGCTTTTATAGAGCTTAAAAACTAATTTGGAAAATAAGTTATATGTACACAAAACATCCAGATAAAAGTATGGAAGAGTATAAAATGATATATTAAAAAGCCCAATGAATGTGATAGTATCAGCTAACGATAATATCTAACATGTAATGAGAGCATACTGAGCCAGACATTAATCTAAGGGCTTTACATCCAAATAACTCTTTAATCTTCACAGGTATCCTATGAGGTTGGTCTTATTATGATCTCCAATTTAAAGGTATGGAAATGAGGCCCTGAGAGATAAATTTACTTCAGGGCCTGTTGTGGGAATGTCTAACTAAGGGGTGGAATTTCTGTGATAATTGTGGGATTTGACTTTGCAGGCCCATTGGGGAAGAAGGGGATCCATAGGACAAATCAGCTGTGCAGATGTGGTGGTGCTGAGGGAGAAGCCGAGGGCTTCAAGGAGGTAAGGGTGTTGGGCAGTTTTCTGTCTGGGGGTAAAACTTGTCTAAGGCACAGCAGGAAGATTGTGAAGAAGGAAAGGGTAACAGCAAGAGGGCCAGGATAAGCAGAATAAGGAAGGATGCTCAAATGGCTCATGAAAGTCATACCTTGAAAACATCCTGTCTTAACAGATTTTTTAATTCTTTGTGGCAAACTTGTTTTATTTAAAAATAATGCAACAAGTAACAGTATCCCTTGATTCCCCTGTTTAATTTTCAGTTTGTTCCAGAGCCCTTCCTTTTTGTACCTAGGCTCTGGAAGAAACTGAAAATTAAAACAAAAATTAAGACAGATGGGAAATTAAAGTATCAACTTTGTCATTGTGAAAGGCCAAGTCAGATGAGGTAGCTTAGCTTGAGAGCCAAATAGGCCAGCCCTTCTAGCTAAATTCCTGATCTAGAGAGAACTGCCTGTTGCAGCATTCCTGAATCCTGGACAAGAACATGGAACCACCAAGAGGAAGATCAAGACAGCAGTTGAAGGAACATGCCCACTGTATTCTTCTCAGATTTAGCAAGAAGATAAGGCCCCTCCACCATTCCTGTGGCAGAATGAACCAAAGAACAAAAAGAGACATAATGTTATACTAACTGAGCTTCCTTCACGTGAAAGAAACATCTGGAAAAGAGAAGTGTTCCTCACTAACACTCATCATTATTTTAAATATTTCATACTAAGAAACAAAAGAATTATATTTACAAAAGCCTACAATTAAAATCATACTCAGTGGTGAAATACTGAACATTTGTCCACTGGTTGGTAATAAGACAAGGATGTCCATTACCACCACTTTTGTGCAATGCTGAACCAGCAGTCCTAGCCAGAGCAATAAAGGAAGAAAAAGAAATACATTGTGCAAAGATCAGAAAAGAAGTGAAAGTCTTTATTAATAGATGATACAAATACTATAATTATAAAGTCAAAAACAGTTTATAAACAAATAAACTTAGCAAAGTTGCTGGTTACAAAGTCAACATATAAAAATCAATTACAGGGGCTTCCCTGGTGGCGCAGTGGTTGCGCGTCCGCCTGCCGGTGCAGGGGAACCGGGTTCGCGCCCCGGTCTGGGAGGGTCCCACATGCCGCGGAGAGGCTGGGCCTGTGGGCCATGGCCGCTGAGCCTGCGCGTCCGGAGCCTGTGCTCCGCAACGGGAGAGGCCGCAGCAGAGGGAGGCCCGCATACCACAAAAAAAAAAAAATATCAATTACATTTCTACATACTATCAACAAACAATTGGAAAACAAAATTCAGAAAAATATACCATGTACAGTAGTACCCCAAAATATCAAATATCTAGGACTAAATCTAATGAAAGATGTACAAGACCTCCACATAGAAAATTATAAAATATTGCTAAGAGAAATTAAAACTTAAATGGAGAGATATTTCAAGTATATGAGTTGGAAGACTCAATATATTATGATGTAAATTCTCCCCAAATTGACCTATAAGAATAAATTTTATCCTCATTAAAATCTCTGTAGGTATTTTATGTGTGGAAATTGGCAAACTGACTGTGAAATTTATTTGGAAATGCAAAAGAACCTATGGACAAGATAGCCTTAAAGAAAATGAGAATTTTGCAAGACAAACTATCAGATTTCAATTTACTATAAGGTTAAGATAATCAAAGCACTAGGGTCTAACAATAGATCCACACATACATGGTCATTTGAATTGTGACAAAAGGCTCAATCGAGAAACAGTGTTCTTTTTAATAAATGTTGCTGAAACAATGGTATTAGAAATGAATTTTTACCCCCTACCTTGCACCATACATAAAAATTTATTTGAGATGGACCATGGATCTAAACGTAAATCATAAAACATTAAACTTCCGCAATAAAACACAGGAGAATATCTTCAGCATTTTGAGGGGGGCAAAAATGTCTTATATAGGATATGAAAGACACAACCATAAAAGATTGATAAGTTGGCGTTCATTTAAATTAGGAACTTCTGTTCATCAAAAGACACCATTATAAAAGTGAATAGAAATGCCACATGTATTTGGGAAGATGTTTGCTACATATATATGACAAAGAACTCATATCCACAATAGATAAAAGCTCCTATAAATTAATTGAAAAGACAAACCAATCTAACTTTTAAGTGGGCAAAAGAATTGAACAGAACCTCAGAAAAGAGAATATCCATGTGCTTTTTAACTATCTGTATGTCTTCTTTGGAGAAGTGTCTATTTAGATCTTCTGCCCATTTTTTGATTGTGTTGTTTGTTATTTCGATATTGAGCTGCATGAGCTGTTTGTATATTGTGGAGATTAATCCCTTGTTGGTTGCTTCATTTGCAAATATTTTCTCCCATTCTGAGGGTTGTCTTTTCATTTTGTTTATGGTTTCCTTTGCTGTGCAAAAGCTTTTGAGTTTAATTAGGTCTCATTTGCTTATTTTTGTTTTTATTTTCATTACTCTAGGAGGTGGATCGAAAAAGACCTTGCTGCAATTTATGTACATATATAACAGATTCACTTTGCTGTACACCTGAAACTAACACAACATTGTAAATTAACTATACCCCAATAAAAATTTTAAAAAGAGAGAGAGAGAATATCTGAATGGCCAATAAGGAAATGAAAAGGTGTTTGGTATCATTAATAGTCAGGGATATGAAAATTAAAACCACAGTGAGATACCACATGCATCAGAATTGCTAATTTTAAGATGACTGACAATATCAGGTGTCAGTGAGGGTGTGAAGCCACTGGAAATCTCATAAATTGCTGGGATAAGTGAAAATGGTACAATCACTTTGGAAAACTGTTTGGTAATATCTACTAAAGCTAAGCATATGTTTGCCCTGTGACTTAACCATTCCACCCTTTGGCATTAATCTTAAGAGAATTGAGGTCCTCTGTCCACAAAAAGACAGGTAGAAGAATGTAGCACTTTTATTCATAACAGCCCCAAAGTGAAAAGAATTCAGATGTCCATCAACAGAAGAATGGATAAATAAATAGTGGTATATTCATACAATGTACTTAGGCAGCAAACAAAAAAGATGGGGGGGAGCTACTGCCACATACAGTAATATGAATGAATCTCAAAGACATTTTATTGAGCAAAAGAAGACAGATACAAAAGAGTACATTCCATTTCATTGCATTTGATGAATGTAATATAATGCATATATCATTGTATTTATATAATGTTCAGAAGAGACAAACTAATCTGTTGATAAAAGTCAAAATAGAGTTTATGGTGGTGGGGGGAGTATTGATTGGGTATGAAGAAAACTTCTGGAGTGATGGAAGTATTCTAAATCTCTTCTGAGTGATGGTTATACAGGTTATATACATCCGTGAAAACGCATCAAACTGTTTACTTAAGATTTGGGCATTTTTATCTCATTTGAAAATTTTAATTAAATTCAGAATATTTTAAAGAAGAAGGAAAAACACTCACCCGCTGTCATTAAATCCCCCCTAAAGATAACCTCTAGTAACTATTTGATGTGTAACTTCTTTCCTATGCTTGTATATTTTTATCTTTTCTTCTCTCTACTTGTCTATTTAGCTACCATATTTCATTTCGCCTAGGTCTCTGTCAATCATAAAGTGCACCATTAATTTCTGTACCACCAAGAGAGAAAAAAATACTATTGTCAGTTAAACTGTAACACGCCACACATTATAAGACACATCTTGATTTCAGAGACATGAAAATATGAAATATGTAAGCCTTAGAATTGGTGAAATACACACAAACATACATACACGATACATATACATTTCTTTTACAAAACGTACAATCATGCTATATGTGTGTGTGTGTATATATATATATATGTCTGCAATTTACTTCTTTTCTTAATAATATATTATAGCAAAGACATCCTTTGCTTATGTCATTGCCTACAGACCTGTCTTTGTTGTTGTTTTTCTTAAATCTTTTAAATGACTATATAATATTTCTTTGTAAAGAGGTAATTTTCAAACCATTTCTCCATTGATGATCAAACAGATCATTTGAAGTTTTTTGCTATTTCAACAGTACTACACTCAATATCCCTAAAAATACATCTTTATGTGCCTAAGATACAGTGAGAAATTTTTATAGATTAGAACCCTGGAAGTAAATTTAATGTCAACGGATATGAACATTTAAGATTTTAACATATATCATAAATTATCACCCATAAATTTTGAACCAGTTCACTCTCCACCCAATAGTGTACAGTGGTGCCCACCTCTTCCACTTTCACCAGTCATGGGTACTACCAACCTTTATTATTTTTGCTGATCTAAGGGGGATTAGATGTCAATGTCAATGTCATTTCATTGACATTTTATTTGGCCTTTAAAAATAACTTAATCACATATTTATGCTGGAAACTACAAAACTAATATGAACTAGACTCTACAAATATTATCATATTAATTAAACACGTTTAGACATAAGCTACTGACCATGCTATCGAGAAGACTACTGTTCTGAAAAGGGGTTGGGACTGGTTCAGGTTTTGTACAGGAATTCCCTGCCCTAAGAGTGGCTGCCCTGTCCCACCAGCCTTTGCTGAGGGAAATAGTTCTAGGTAGCTTCTCAAGCATAGGAAGCCACATTCTGTATCCAAGTCTGTACCACCTTGACTTTAGGGGATTTGACCAGGGATAGGTTACCTCCGGTCAAGCCTATAGAATGTTCAGTTACCTATGAATTAATCTGGTGTGCAAACTTGGCTCTGCAGGGGCAACGGGCAGCAAGTGGGTGCAGACCTCCATGCTGCTTTGCACAACCCCTAATCTAACCCAATCCCTTCCCAGCAAACCCTTCCACTGTAACCCTCTGGAAATCCTACTCAGGGGTCAGCAAACATCGGTAAATTATCAACTTTTCTTGGTGAGCCCTTTCTACCTTTTTGCTTTTGTTAAACCCTGCCTGTTCTCTGAGACACAATTCCTCCCACGGCCCTCACAGTGGAAGCACTTTGTTCTCTCACACCCCACACCATCCGAGTCCTGAGATGGGGTGGCTGTCCTCCTTGTTCCTCATTGCTTCTCCCACACCCTTCCTCCCCCTTATTCTTATAAAACATCCAGGCTCTTGTTAACTCACACCTTTTCCTTGTTGCTATTATCTGTTGACCCCCTGACCACTCCCTTAATCCTTAACAACTTGAGCTCCTGGCTCAGTCTTCCTCGTCACCCCCAACATCTGTATCATTTTCACTGGGCTCAGGTCCTTCACCTTTTCTTCCCCTGTATCTCAGCCACCCCGTCTCACAGTTACATCCTGCATCTCCCCACCAACAGAAACCATGATCATCTGTGAAATATCAACTTAAACACCACATACTCTGACCACACCTCCCATCACTCCAAATCATATGCTCCAGAACATTCCCCCCAAGACAAGTTTTTGACCTTATCCTTCAATGCCCACCATTTTTCATCACCCCTTGGTTTCCTCTGACTTCGCTTCCCTTCTTGGCCATTCTAGATTTCATGGGCTTCATTTTAATTATTTCCTGGAAAATGCCCTCAACTTCCTCACCCATAGCCCCTTCCCCATCATTCTCACCTGCACACACCACATCTCCCCTCTCTCAGGCTGGCCCCAAGCAGCTGCATGTTGCTGAAGGAAACCATCACATAATTGTGCTGATGGGGTTCCCGTGAATGCAACAGTCCCAAGTATCAATGCGCTCTCGCTTCTCCCAGAGAGCTGACCATCTTTCTCTCACAGGCTCACTTTCCCACTCGCTGAGGTGAATGACCTCTCCTCCTATGTCTCCCACATACCTTCCTCCACCCACAGTTTCATCTGATGACCTTGCCTCATACTTAGTTGAGAAAATACAAGTTACCAGAAGCAAAGCCCCCCAGCTTCTCACCACCCATGCTCAAGCCTTAGGTATCTGTACTCATTTTCTCCTTATTTTAACCGACCGTGGTGGAGGAATTGTCCTCAGGCCCAACAAAGGCCAGTCCTCCTCCTGGGCTTTGAATCCCATCCCATTGATCCATCCTGGCCTTCTGAAGGACCTCACTTCCCTAGTTATGCCCTTTATGGAACATGCCAGTCTCCCTCTCTCTCTACTAGATCATTCCCATCGATGGGAAAAGATGCTCGAATGCCTACCCTCACCAAAAAGGCATGGCTTGACCTCTCCAGTGCCTACACCATCCTCTCTGCCCCACTCACAGCCAAATTTGCCAAGAGTTATAGACACACAATATTCCCAAGTTCTTACTTAGCCTGATTGCTTTTTTTTTGTTCTTACTTTAGCCTGATTGCTTTTTTTTTTTACTTATTGTATTTTTCTAGAAATTTTTAAAATGCAGAGAGAATTGGATAGTAATCTGTACATGCATTTTTTAAAATTAAAATGAATTTAAAAGATACACACAAAATCCATGACAGTGCTTGCTACTATGGTGGGGATAACACAGTAAGACTAGATGTTCAGGACAAAGGGGAGCTTCCTTCCCACTCGGCTCCACCCTCGGCACTCAACAGAAACTGCTCTTGTTGGCTTAATCTCCAAAATATACAAACAGCTCATACAGCTCAATAACAACAGCAAACAGACAACCCAATCGAAAAATGGGCAGAACACCTAAATACACCTTCCTCCAAAGAAAACAGACAGGTGGCCAAGAGGCACATGAACAGATGCTCAACACTGCTGATTATTAGAGAAATGCAAATCAAAACTACAATGAGGTATCATCTCACACCAGTCAGAATGGCCATCGTTAAAAAGTCTACAAATAACAAATGCTAGAGAGGGTGTGGAGAAAAGGGAACCCTCCTACACTGTTGGTGGGAATGTAAGTTGGTGCAGCCACTGTGGAAAACAGTGTGGAGGTTCCTCTGAAGACAAAAAATAGAATTACCATATGATCCAGCAATCCCACTCCTGGGCATATATCCAGACAAAACTATAATTCAAAAAGATACATGAACCCCTCTGTTCCTAGCAGCACTATTCACAATAGCCAAGACATGGAAGCAACCTAAATGTCCATTGACAGATGAATGGATAAAGATGTGGTACATATATACAATGGAATATTACTCAGCCATAAAAAAGAATGAAATAATGCCATTTGCAGCAACATGGATGCGACTAGAGATGATCATACCAAGTGAAGTCAGACAGAGAAAGACAAATACCATATGATATCACCTATATGAGGAATCTAAAATATGACACAAATGAACCTATCTACGAAACAGAAACAGACTCACGGACATAGAGGAGACTTGTGGTTGCCAAGGGGGAGGTGTTGGGGGAGGGATGGAGTGGGAGGTTGGGTTAGCAGATGTAAGCTATTATATATAGAATGGATAAACAATAAGGTCCTACTGTATAGCACAGGGAACTATATTCAATATCCTATGATAAACCATAATGGAAAAGAATATTTTTT
>NC_041222.1:10839944-10843906 GCF_002837175.3 Physeter macrocephalus | reverse complement strand
CGCTCCGCGGCATGTGGGATCCTCCCAGACCGGGGCGAGAACCCGGTTCCCCTGCATCGGCAGGCGGACACGCAACCACTGCGCCGCCAGGGAAGCCCCGGAAAAGAATATTTTTAAAAGAGAATGTATATATATGTATAGCTGAATCACTCTGCTGTACAGCAGAAATTAACACAACATTGTAAAACAACTATACTTCAATTCGAAAAAAAAAAATAAAAGAAACTGCTCTTGTTAATAACATCATTAATCAATAACTCCTTGTTTCTAAATCCAACGGACTTCACTTTGTCCTCACCTTACTCAGTCTCTCAGCATTTGTCACGGTTGTACTCCCCCTCTGACACATGCTTGTCTCTCTCAGCCTGCATAATGCCATAATCACCTGGTTGTTTTTTTTTCCTCTCACCTCACTGAGACATCTTCCTCAGTCACCTCAATGGCTCCTCCTCACCTCCTGAACTTGGGGTTCTTTGCAGGATCTTTCTGGTCTCCCCCTATAGTCTTTCCTTCCATTATCTCTCATAATCATGGCTATAAGTGCTATCTATATGTTAGAACTACCAAATTTATATCTCTACTCTAGACAGCTCCTCTGAGGTCCACGCTTCCAAATTCAAATTCATTTTCCCTGATATTTCAAATTTAAAATGTCTAAAACGTTTTAACCTCGTCTATTCCCCTCCCTGCCTCCCAAAAAGTGTCCTCCCATCACCTTGACTGCTCAAACCAGAAATCACCCTTTCACTAGTATCCAACATCCGAGCAACCAATAACAAGCTCTCACATTTTTCCTCTTCTCTTCATTTCTGCTATCAGCACCGTAATCCAAACTATCATTCTCACCTGGATTACTGGAATATATCCCCCCTGTTCTCATCACTTTCTTGCCACCTCCTCCCCAACCCGGATGCATTCTCCACCCATGAAAAAGGACCTCCTTACAGTAAAAACCTGATCATGTTGGTGTATTGGTCTAGCACACTCCACACACTACCCCCCCAACACACACACTTTAGGGTCTACAACTCTCTCATTAAATTTGGAATCCCCAGAATGTAGTTCAGCATTGGCACATAACAGGAGGACCACAAATATTGGTTAAACAAATCAGTGAAGTGGACCAATTGGGCGTTCTGTGATCATTTGTAATCCAGGCATGGCAAGCTGAGAAATTATTAACAGAGCTGGAAGCCAAAGCACACATGTAAAGGAAGGTAAAATAATAGCCAAGGAGTAGCAGACAACATGAAAAAGAGAAAAATCATCACAACTGGAAAGTGTTTGGCATAGTGCCTGACCCTTAACAGACATGATCATTATTAAAGAGAAATTTGTTGGTGGTAGCTGAAACTGTGGTAGTAGTCAAGTAGTGTTCTGGGGAAGCCGTGAGCCTTCCAGTGCCCCCTTGATGAGCCAGTCTTTTAGGGATCTAGCTGTGTGACTGGGATTCTATTCTTCTTACTCCTACATGTATCCTTACAGTAGGCTGAGGGCTCTCCTAGGTTTCCTGGAATTTGGTTTGTTTATTCAAGTAGTTCTCTAATATCAAGTATCTTCTGAGCTGACCCAGGAGGGTCTCTGTTCTTACAACTGGAAAAATAACACACTAATAGAGTCTATATGTCTCCTCCTAGGGTTAGTGTTCTGTCCCGTTTGCAACTCTGTCCCCGGTTCTGGCACATAGTAGGAGCCTGGAAAGTCTATGTTGAGATGAATTCAACTGATCAGAATGTTCCAAGAAATGGATTAGTTCTAGATTTTTTGTGATTCCCCCCTTTCTTTTAAAACAAAATAGAGGGCTTCCTTGGTGGCGCAGTGGTTAAGAATCCGCCTGCCAATGCAGGGGACAGGGGTTCGAGCCCTGGTCTGGGAAGATCCCACATGCCGCGGAGCAACTGGGCCCGTGAGCCACAACTACTGAGCCTGCGCGTCTGGAGCCTGTGCTCCGCAACAAGAGAGGCCGCGACAGTGAGAGGCCCGCGCACCGCGATGAAGAGTAGCCCCTGCTCACCACAACTAGAGAAAGCCTGCACACAGCAATGAAGTCCCAACACAGCCAAAAATAAATAAATAAAATAAATAAATTTAAAGTCTAAAAAAAAATAAAAATAAAAAATAAAACAAAATAGAGAATAAATTCTGATGAAAGTCTATTTTTCAGGTAATGAAACTTCAGCTGCAATGTGTCCAAATGTGAAGTCAGTATTAGAGCACTACCTGGACAGACAACCCAAACTCCAGGGAACTCTTAATAGGACACATGTCAGGAGTGTCCCATATGTGTGACTGCATGCTATACCATGATGGCGGGGAGAGGCCTTTTCTGGCAGATACCAGTTATACCCATCACACACATGAAAACTGACCTGCCCAAAGCACCTTTCATTGCTACCTTCCAAAGGGGGCCTTAAACAATGACCTATTTTTGTTCCCTTGTCTGATAAAGGAGGAGACTGACGTTCCTACCACTAAACTAAGGGATACCAACGAAATCAAGGTGAATCAATGGTTTGGACTTTTTAATTCTCTCACTTCTAAATTCCTACTCAGTAACCCATGGACTCTAAGCCAAGCAGCTGAATATTTTATGAAATCAGTGTGATGAACTGGAAACAGCGTTGGCATTAGAGACAGAATTACAATCACATACATCTACTATTTTGTCCTGAGTTCTTGAAAAAGTCACTTAACCTAGCTGAGTCTGTTTAATCACCTGCAAAATGGGTATAATTATGCCAATCTTGTAGTGTGTTTGAAAGGATTAGAGATAATGTAGGTGAGCCCCTGCTGCGTGACTCACAGGAGACACTCAAAACTGAGAACAACCAGACATCCATTGTACACTGGCAGACTTCTTTCTCTGGACCATAAGACCCCTGGAAAAATGTAGTTTCATTTTCCTAATTTCTTGAGTTGACTGTTTTTCATTTATTTCCACCTTTTCTTATTTAGTAATGAAAATATTTAGGGCTCTTCCTTTTCTTTTGGGTAAATCCCATACATTTTGATATATATTATTTTTATTCTCCAAACTGACTTCCTTAAATGTTCTGACATTGTCAGTTTGATTTCCTCTTTGACACAAAAAGATTTTTAGTTTTCTTAAAAATTTTTTATTGAAGGCAAAAAGACTTTTAAATGGGAGTTTATAATTTATACTTTTATTTTTTCAATTTCTAGTGGTTTGGCTTTTAAAAATTATTATTATGCTTTAGATTTTGTCCTTTATCACACTGTGGAAAATAAGTACGGCCTATACACGTGTTATCCAATACAAATATAATGCAAGCCAAAAATATGAGTCACATATGTAATTTAAAATATTCTAGTAGTGACATTAAAAAAGGTAAAAAGAAACAAGTGAAATTAATTTAATAATATTTTTATTTAACCCAATATATAAAAAATATTATCATTTGAATATTAATCACTATAAAAATTTTAATGACATATTTAACATTCCTTTTTTTGGAATGAATTCTAGTGTGTGTTTCATACTTACATCCCACCTCAATTAAAACTAGCCACATTTCAAGTGTTCAATGGCCAGAGGTGATCTGTGGTTATCATATTAGATAGCTCAGGTAAATACTCCTTGTTCTTTAAAGAAATTATTAGGGTATTTTTAGGCTTAAAGTATGGTAAAATTCTGTCCCATAGGTGCTTTAAAAAAGGTTTATTCTTTGTTTGCAGGGATCAATGTATTTCTATTAGAGATAGCTTATAAATTATGCTCATGCCTCTTTTTTTTTTAACATCCTTATTGGAGTATAATTGCTTTACAATGGTGTGTTAGTTTCTGCTTTATAACAAAGTGATTCAGTTATACATATACATATGTTCCCATATCTCTTCCCTCTTGCGTCTCCCTCCCTCCCACCCTCCCTATCCCACCCCTCTAGGTGGTCACAAACCACCGAGCTGATCTCCCTGTGCTATGCGGCTGCTTCCCACTAGCT
>NC_041222.1:10837780-10838719 GCF_002837175.3 Physeter macrocephalus | reverse complement strand
TGGTTGTCCATTTTACTGGCATAGAGTTGCTTGTAGTAATCTCTCATGATCCTTTGTATTTCTGCAGTGTCAGTGGTTACTTCTTTTTCATTTCTAATTCTATTAATTTGAGTCTTCTCCCTTTTCATCTTAATGAGTCTGGCTAATAGTTTATCAATTTTGTTTATCTTCTCAAAGAACCAGCTTTTAGTTTTACTGATCTTTGCTATTGTTTCCTTCATTTCTTTTTCATTTACTTCTGATCTGATCTTTATGATTTCTTTCCTTCTGCTAATTTCGGGGGTTTTTGTTCTTCTTTCTCTTAATTGCTTTAGGTGTGGTGTAAGGTTAGATTGTTTATTTGAGATGTTTCTTGTTTCTTGAGGTAGGATTGTATTGCTATAAACTTCCCTCTTAGAACTGCTTTTGCTGCATCCCATAGGTTTTGGGTCATCGTATCTCCACTGTCATTTGTTTCTAGGTATTTTTTTATTTCCTCTTTGATTTCTTCAGTGATCACTTCGTTATTAAGTAGTGTATTGTTTAACCTCCATCTATAAAATAGCTATGGATGACAACGATTGTGTTACTGTTGATTACCCCTTTTACGGCTGTTAGTATTTGCTTTATGTATTGAGGTGCTCCTATGTTGGGTGCATACATATTTACAATTGTTATATCTTCCTCCTGGATCGATCCCTTGATCATTATGTAGTGTCCTTCTTGGTCTCTTGTAATCGTCTTTATTGTAAAGTCTATTTTGTCTGATATGAGAATTGCTACTCCAGCTCTCTTTGGATTTCCATTTGCATGGAATACCATTTTCCATCCCCTCACTTTCAGTCTGTATGTGTCCCTAGGTCTGAAGTGGGTCTCTTGTAGACAGCATATATATGGGTCTTGTTTTTGTATCCATTCAGCCAGGCTGTGTCTTTTGGTGGGAGCATTTAATCCATTCAC
>NC_041222.1:10835876-10836713 GCF_002837175.3 Physeter macrocephalus | reverse complement strand
TGTCTGTCCCCAGTGGCTAAGGTTGGTTCAGTGGGTTGTGTAGGCTTCCTGGTGGAGGGGACTAGTGCCTGTGTTCTGGTGGATGAGGCTGGATCTTGTCTTTCTGGTGGGCAGGTCCACATCTGGTGGTGTGTTTTGGGGTGTCTGTGGCCTTATTATGATTTTAGGCAGCCTTTCTGCTAATGGGTGGGGTTGTGTTCCTGTCTTGCTAATTGTTTGACATAGGGTGTCCAGCACTGTAGCTTGCTGGCCGTTCAGTGAAGCTGGGTTTTGGTGTTGAGATGGAGATCCCCGGGAGGTTTTCGCCATTTGATATTAAGTGGAGCTTGGAGGTCTCTTGTGGACCAGTGTCCTAATCTCGGCTCTCCCACCTCAGGGGCACAGCACTGACTCTTGGCTGAAGCACCAAGAGCCTTTCATCCACACCGCTCAGAATAAAAGGGAGAAAAAGTAGAAAGAAAGGAGAAAGAGAGAGAGACAGAGAGAGAGAGACAGAGAGAAGAAAGAAAGAAAGAAAAGAAGAAAGAAAGAAAGAAAGAAAAAGAAAGAAAGGATAAAATCAAATAAAGATAACAAAATAAAGTTATTAAAATAAAAAATAATTATTAAGAAAAAAATTTTTTTTAAGTAAAAAACAAACAAACAAAAAAACGGATGGACAGACCCCTAGGACAAATGGCGAAAGCAAAGCTATACAGACAAAATCTCACACAGAAGCATACACATACACACTCACAAAAAGAGGAAAAGGGAAAAAATAATATATCTTGCTCCCAAAGTCCACCTCCTCAATTTGGGATGATTCGTTGTCTATTCAGGTATTCCACAGCTGCAGGG
>NC_041222.1:10831913-10835346 GCF_002837175.3 Physeter macrocephalus | reverse complement strand
GCGTGACGTTGCACCAGCCTGAGGCGCGCCATGTGTTCTCCCGGGGAAGCTGTCCCTGGATCCCGGGACCCTGGCAGTGGCGGGCTGCACAGGCTCCCGGGAGGGGAGGTGTGGAGAGTGACCTGTGCTCGCACACAGGCTTCTTGGTGGCAGCAGCAGCGGCCTTAGCGTCTCATGCCCGTCTCTGGGGTCCGCGACGATAGCCGCGGCTCGCGCCCGTCTCTGGAGCTCGTTTAGGCGGCGCTCTGAACCCCCTCTCCTCACGGACCCCGAAACAATGGTCTCTTGCCTCTTAGGCAGGTCCAGACTTTGTCCCGGACTCCCTCCCGTCTAGCCGTGGCGCACTAACCCCTTCAGGCTGTGTTCACGCCGCCAACCCCAGTCCTCTCCTGGCTTCCGACCTCCGAAGCCCGAGCCTCTGCTCCCAGGCCCCACCCGTCCCGGCGGGTGAGCAGACAAGCCTCTCGGGCTGGTGAGTGCCGGTCGGCACGGATCCTCCGTGCGGGAATCTCTCCACTTTGCCCTCTGCACCCCTGTGGCTGCGCTCTCCTCCTTGGCTCCGAAGCTTCCCCCCTCCGCCACCCGCAGTCTCCGCCCGCGAAGGGGCTTCTAGTGTGTGGGAACCTTTCCTCCTTCACAGCTCCCTCCCCAAGGTGCAGGTCCCGTCCCTATTCTTTTGTCTCTGGTTTTTCTTTTTTCTTTTGCCCTACCCAGGTACGTGGGGACTTTCTTGCCATTTGGGTCTGAGGTCTTCTGCCAGCGTTCAGTGGGTGTTCTGTAGGAGCAGTTCCACGTGTAGATGTAGTTCTCATGTATCTGTGGGGAGGAAGGTGATGTCCGCGTCTTACTCTTCCGCCATCTTCCTCAACCCCCTATGCCTCTTTATCTTTACTTCTGTATCTACTGGATCTGCCGAAGTTCCAAAGGGGTATAACAAATGTTCCCACTACAAATTTGATTCTGTCAGGGGTTTTGCTCTTCTTGTTGTTGTTGTTGTTTGTACTTTCGGATGATTTTGCTTCCTATTTTTTAGCGCCATGTTCGTTGGTGCATAACTATTCATGCCAGTGTGTTCCATTACGGATCACACACTCCATGGCTACAAAAGGTTCCTTTTTGACCTGTTTAACACCTTGTATTCCAATTTCCTGACATTAATACTGAGATCCTTCTGGATTCTTTGGGGTTTCCTTGGCCTGTATACCTCTGCCCAATCTTATACTTTCAACTCTCCATGTCACTTCATTTTAAATCCGTTCTCTGAATCACTTTAGTAAGCTCAGTAGTGAATCTGTGGGCCTACAGACTCGGATTAAAGAATCTTCTCTCTTCTACAGTCACTGTATCCACTGAGCCTTGTCTTCTTAATAGCATCAATTCCCCGTATATTTATAGCACACTGCGGCCTGAAAAATCACTTTCTTACCTATTATCCCCTTAATCTTCCCAACCAGCTCTGAAGTAGAAAGAACAGATATTGTCACTCATGGTGAAGCTGAACATACAGTGCAAGCTGCTCAAGTGTTATAGTCCCAGGGGTAAATTAGCTCAGGTGCTTCAGCAACAAACTAATTCAGTGGCAGGAAGGTGGGTCAGACAAACATTCAGATCGGGGAACAGGGTGACTCCTAGAGTGTTGTACTGAGGAAGAGCAGCGAGACAGAGAGTAAGCAGTAGAGCCAAGTGGCCTCGCGCATATTTTGTGGCTCTGTGACCTCCCAGAACTTGGAGTCCGTGATTTCATAAATGGAAATATACACACACTTTGTCAGGAAAACTAAATTGATTTTCCTGTGGGATCAAATGGCACATACTTTGCATTTACTCAGAAAGATCTCAGGAACAATGACAGCCCTGGTGTGATTTGTTTCTCTGCTTCCTCCCAAAGGTTCCAGGTAAGTGGAACCAGGAGGATTATTTCCCATGTGGCCTCAGTGGGATGCTTTTAACTTTTGCTGTGACCTGAACAGACACTGGCAGCCCAAAGCAACCACAAATGTTCTTTCATTTTTCTTCAAAGCAAGCGATGTAACTCCCCTGCCACCACCCCACCAATAAACACACTCCTAGTTTGCAGTGCTGTGTTCTTGGCATGTTGAAACTAGAAAAACACTGTTAATGGAGCCAGATGTGATTTTCCTAGTTGATTCTGGGATTATGGGAAATATGGTGCCACTGAAGGAATAATTATGGACCCAAAAACTCTCCTAATTTAATTCTAATTATTATTAGTCTATCTTTATTTTTATCATTTTGTTGTTATTAACTAGGTCACTGTGGGTGGGGCCTCAGCAGTAGTATTTTTTTACAGTTTCCCAGTGTGCACCATCAGGGTTGGAACCATTGGTAATGAGATGAGTTACATTTCCCAAACTTGCATATAATTTTTTAAAAAAATCACCTAGTGTACCTAACAAAAATTCAGAACCCCAGGCCTCTGTCCAGATCAGCACATCTTGGATGAAGCTCTGGAATCCGTGTCCTTAACAAGTACTTCCAGATAACTCTGTCATTTGGGAAAGTTTCAGATCTGGCAAGTTTGGGAACACTGAACGATGACATAGATTTGTAATTATACCCAAGAGAGACATCTGATGACCAGCAGCTTAGAAGACATAAGCAGGTTTCCATCAACTACAGAAGCAAACCTAGTCCTGGACCAGGAGTTCCCCTCCATAAGACTCTTCCGTTAGGCAAGCCCCTTCCCTTCCCTACATGCCAACAGTGAGCAATGATTCACCTCCACAACCCAGCCTGGCCCCTTCCTCTCAACTGAACTCTCTTAAGCCTGCCTATCCTGCTGGGTTTCAGTCCAGTCCCAGAATCCCTTACTATACAAACCCACACTGATTTCTCCCTTCTCTGAGCTCCTACATCGTGAGAACTGCTAATGATGACGTCGTAACTGTATTCATCCTGATTTACTTAAAGATTCCACACAGATGTCTTGCCTCCCTAGATTATAAATCCTTTGGGGGCTCTTCTAAGACTAGAGTAGACCCTGGGTATCACTGACAAAGGGAAAGGTGCATGAATGAATGCCAAAGGTAAGCTTTGGGAGGGGAGGCTACCTTGCTCCCCACTATACCCTCAATGCTTCACCCAGCACCTGGCACACAGAAAGCGTTCAACAGATAACCATTGTATACGTGAATAATTAAATGAATATATTTCAAGCTTTAAATATTTCAGCACATACACAGAGTTGAAATCGTGATCTTAGAATCTAACCTAAATATAACTCATGACTTGGATCTGTTCTAGTCTCTTTATACCCGTGGTTCTCACACTTTGTGGTCTCAGAACCCTTTTCCACTCCTAAAATGATTGAGGATCTTAAAGAGCTTTTGTTTATGTGGGTTACACCTATTGATATGCACTGTGTTATGAATTAAAACTGATCATTTGAGGATTTTTTTTTTTTTTTTTTTTT
>NC_041222.1:10823973-10831865 GCF_002837175.3 Physeter macrocephalus | reverse complement strand
TTTGCGGTACGCAGGCCTCTCACTGTTGTGGCCTCTACCATTGCGGAGCACAGGCTCCGGACGCGCAGGCTCAGCGGCCATGGGTCATGGGCCCAGCCGCTCCGCGGCATGTGGGATCCTCCCGGACCGGGGCACGAACCCTTGTCCCCTGCATCGGCAGGCAGACTCTCAACCACTGCGCCACCAGGGAAGCCCAAGAATATTTATTTTAAAATAACAGTAATAAACCCATTACATGTTAATAATGGGTTAACACAAACAACATTTTTATGAAAAATAAATATTTTTCAAAAACAAAAATAATGAGAAGAGTGGCAGTGGTTTTGGGGTTTTTTTTACATTTTGGAAATTTCTTTGATGTTTGGCTTAATAAAAGTCAACTGATTCTCGGGTCTGCTTCTGCATTCAACTTGTTGCCGCTGGAAAACTCCACTGTGCACTTGTGAGAGAACGAGAGTGGAAAAATCCAGTAATATCTTAGTATCACTATGAAAATAGTCTTGGCCTCATGGACTCCCTGAAAGGGTTGTAGGGACCCCTTGGGATCCCCAGACCACACTTTGAGAACCACTGCTGCACACATTTCATAATACATGTTCTACACACAATAGGGAAAATTAATCAAAGGATTTATTTTTCTGCTTTGAAAGAGATATAAGGTTTTGCCCCACACGGGTAAATCCTTATATACTAGGATGTCAGCGCAGAGAAACTGGAAGGCACATTCTCATTAAATGATTAAAATATTGTAGATGTTAAAATCTACAAAAAGCTTATCATCATGAAACAGAAAATTCATCACAGCACGACAAAACTGTAGATTCTGTAATGTTCCTTCTAACTTACATCCTATCATCTTTCTGCATCTTTGTGCCTTCCAGATCATCAGACGTTCTAGCAAGGAAACCAAAAGTGGCATGCGATGGCAGATGAATAAAGCTTTTAATTCTCATAACTGTAGATGTAGCCAAAAATTTCCCCCACCTAAGTCTTCTCCTTTTTGTCCTCCTGTCCCTTAACACTTAAGGTTGCTGCAAAAGTAATTTATATTGAATGGCTTCGAAATGACTACTTATCTCCTTAGTGGTCAGTGAAAATAAAGCTCAGAGTTCACTTCAGGGTACACGTTCAGAAATTCAACTGCCTGAAATTAAATCCTGGTTCCTCCCCTAACTAGCTTTGTGACTTAAAGCAAGTTACTTAAACTCCCTTGCCTCAGTTTCCCATATCTATGATGAAAATGATCATTGTACCTATCTCTTAAAAGTGTTATGAGGATTAAATTAATTCACATATGTAGAGTGATTAAAATAGTGCATGACGTGTAGCAAATTGTCAATAACTACCGGTTATTATATATCTATTAGAGTTTCTTGAAAGGAACTAGAAAAGTCTATTTCTACAATTGATCCCATCCCCCATAATTTAGCCTGACTTATAAAGATCTGTTTGTAGTTGTAATTTCAAGGCTGAGTTCACTTCAAATAGCCTTACGCTAAAAGGATTGATTGATGGAAGTACCATCATGGAGCCATCTGCTAACAAACCAAAAATGAGTCTTGAAAATCCATACTCCAAACAGACTGTGGAAAACACCTCCTTTTCCAGAAGTGTTTTTGCAGGTAGTGGTAATCAGCCTTGCTCCAGCAAGTGCTAAATGGCAATTAAATTTAAGTTGACCCCTAGGTTAACTGCACACCAAGAGGAATTGTTAATGTCAAGCATTTACTGAGCACTAACAGATTCAGCAAGCTCACGCTGAGCGCCACCCCACATAAACTCTAGGAGGTGATGAGGACTGGTGGAAAGCCCCACATGTATGGGACAGTGATACAGGTAAGATGTCCTACACACTCAAACACAGACAGTAAAACCACTTATGAAAGGGAGAGAGAAGGTCATTCCGACTTGAGGAATCTGGGAAGACTTGGCTTAGGTGGTAGCTCTGAGGTGGGTGTTGAAAAATGGGTGAGATTTCACCAAAAGGACATGATAGAAAGGGAAATGGCGCTGGCAGAAAGCAAGATTAGGCATGGTAAACTGATAGAATAAGAGCATAAGGCAGCAGTGAAAAGGGATTATTTGGAATTGAATGGAGCAGGTCTTATATGCTACGCTTAGAAGTCTAGACTTTACTGAATACGCAAAAGGTCAGCCTTAGCAACAAAGGGCATAAAGCTGTGTCATCCACACCTTGGTGTTTTTTCACTGATATACTGCAGGATGGATGAAAAGGAAGACACTAGAGGAGAGGAAAACAATTATGGGGCCATGGCAACAGTCCAAAGGGAGAAGTGGTTGGGGCATTTGCAATTGAAACAGGATATTTATTCTAAAAGAAGAATACAGTAGACTGGGGACTAACTAGATGGTGGTGGGAAACTATTCTGTGCTAGACCAGGGATGTGTGCATTATAAAAGAAAGAATTTTTGAAACCGCTCCAAGAAGGTAAATTTGGAAGGTATATGGGACTGAGGAAAAGAAAGAACTCAGGATTGCCTGACTCAGAGTAAAGGGATGGGGAAGGAAATAATAATCCCACTAGAAAAATAATAAACAAAAAGCTCTTACAAATCAATAAGAAAAATGAACATGCCAGTAGAAAAACAGGCCATAGATATGAACAGGCAAATTATAAAAGAAGAAATAAAAATGGCCAAGAAATATGGAAGAAATGCCTAACTGAATAAAAAAGCAAACATAAACAAAAATATAAGATATCACTTTTTGCCTCTAAGATTGGCAAAAAAATATAAAGATTGGTAAGGCAAACACTTGGTTGCCTACCCAACAGCATCCTTCGTTGCCAACAGAACTCTGATCTGTTGAGTTATCCAGACTCTTCAGACTGGCTTTATTTTTCTAGATCCCAGCCAAGCCCCATCCCAGTAAGGAAGAACTCTGATATAGTATGAGCCGAAACTGGTGATTCCATTCACTTTATCAGTGATTGACTTGGGAAGGGACGTATGTTCCAATTCTGGCTAATGATATTTGACAGAAATGTCGTGGTCCGAACGTGGGTTGGAAAAGAATTTCCAGACACAAGGCAGAATGTAAAGAATATAGAATTTATTAGAGGGAAGGGTGGCTGCCAGAACAGCAGGCCAACTTCCTAGTAGTCTGGGAGAGTCGAGCCCAAACATGTGCTATTGATCAGCTTTTATAGCCAGAAAACAAAGGAATGGTCCAAGGTGAAAATTTTGTTTACTGACTGGTCGAGGCACATATACCTTCCTTCTATAGGGTGGGAGTGGGACAGGCCAGATGCCTTTCCTTATTTGGGACAGGTCCCCTTGCCCAGGTGGGCTCAGGAATTTCATAACCATGGCAACATGGTGGGGAGGGCAGGGAGGGCGATTAAGGGTCCGGTAGGGGGTGTAACTCTGAAACTTTTTCAGGCAGGGTCGTCCTTTGTCCTTGAAGCACCATTGTCCTTGGAGCACCACAAGAAATATATTGAGAAAGATGAGAAAGGCTTTAGGAACCGTTTCTTAGATCTTAAAAAGAAAGCTCAAGGCATTTCAATACCCACTCTGTTTGCCCCTAGATACATGGGGATACAATGCGCTGCTGCAGCTATACTGAGAAAATGAGGGACCCAACTAACATGCTGAAAGTGGAACAGAGAAAAGGCAGAAAGAACCTGGTATTTGATGTCATTCAGCAGCTGAATTAACCTATTTTGAAATCTTCCTATCTTGCGACATCTTGTTATGTAAGATTTTTTTTAAGTCTTACTATTTAAGCAACTTTTATGTGGGGTCTCATTTTCCTGAAGGGTTTTCAATACATTTCATTTCAGTTCGTTGTGAGAACAATTTCTCTATATACAGTAGGTGTTTAATAAATATTTGATGAATGAATGAATGCCTGAAGACGACAATGGGAAGTGCCCAGAAGGATCATGAACTTCAAGTTGGAAAGGATCTTAGAGATCCAGTAGAATTTGAGTATGTTCAAATTCACCCAGGGAATCAGTAAGAAAATGGAAATGAGAACAGGTTTTGGACTTCCCCCAACCAGCCTCCATCTAACTCACCACTTTCCCCCAGGACTGTGGCTCCTAAGGTCCAGTTTCCATCTGGCATTGACTGAGCCAAATAAGGTTATGGAGTCAAGATTTCCATCATGTGTCCCAGGACTGGCTATTTGCCAAAGGCCCGAGTTACACTAATCATGAGAGGGGATGGATCTCCACCCAGGAAAATTAAGAAAGTCCGCAAACTTGCTATGCATAGGAGAATCCCTTGAAGGAATGAAGGAAAGGGTTCCTTCATTCTTCCCTGGGAGTTGCAGCAGAATATGGTGGCAGAAATCCCACTGGAAGAGTCTGCGGGGAGTGGCCCTGTGTGTTCCTCTTTCATCACATAAATCTGTTCAAACCAGTTCTGTTAAAAGTTGTGGATTCCACTGGTGAGATCATGAGTGCATTCACTTTCTCTCACAGAAGCAGTTCTTTTTTGTGACATCCTCTGCATTCCCTCTAGATGAGGAAACTTCTCTTTTTATTATTGCATAATTAATTCTCTTAGATTCTGAAACTGGACATGAAATATGCTCTGTCTTCCCTCCAAATTTAAAATTCAAATGTAAGTAAGTTAACTACTCAGAAGAAAAAAAGAACCTTATTTTATGCCATAAGTAAAAATAAATTCCATGGATTTAAAAATCTAGATCTTAAAAAACTATAAAAGCTGTAAGAAAAATATAAATGAATATTCATAACATCTTGTAGTGATACACTTTCTATTAAATACAGTACTTAAGGTAGAAGTCACAGAAGAAAAAAATGAATGGATTCAGTTATAATTTTTTTTAACTCCTGGAGTGGAAAACTGAAGCCTGGGACCAAGAGTGAGAAAGTGACTAACTTGTCACTGTGCTGCTTTTATGCCTGTCGATTAGCTTTTTGAATAATAATGCAAAAATTTAAACTTCCAGAGTCAAAAAATTAAAGGCAAATAATATACTAAAAAGAAAATGTATTTGCAACATCTACCACAGACACAGGCTACTATATTTAATATATGAACTAATAAATATTAATAATGTCACGTAACCTTTTGTTCAGAAATGGACTTTGCAGACAGACAGATCGAATCAGCTCCAAGGCTCCCTCTTGCAAAATGTATGACTTAGGCCATGTTCTCTCTTTGCCTCAGTTTCTTTCTCTGCAAAATGAGGATAATACCCTCCTGTAATATAACAAGTAAAATATCTGATCTTTGTCCCCAAGTCCTGGTACAGAGCTCCTTAAACCCTGAGTGATAAGGGTGAGAGAAGCATCTCTTGTTCTAA
Organism: Physeter macrocephalus; assembly: GCF_002837175.3. Classification (NCBI taxonomy): domain Eukaryota; kingdom Metazoa; phylum Chordata; class Mammalia; order Artiodactyla; family Physeteridae; genus Physeter; species Physeter macrocephalus. Next base: position 10,826,563 of record NC_041222.1, on the reverse strand, counting down.
TGAGGTGACTCTGGTGGGCTCCTCGATGAGGATGGGGATGGTCGCTAGAAAGATTAACACTTAATTAGAAGTTTGGAACTTTCAGCCCGATCCCCCAGTCTCCAAGGAGAGTGGGGATGGAGACTGAGTTATCACCAATGGCCAGTTATTTAATTAATCATGCCTATGTAATGAAGCCTCCATAAAAACTCCTGAACAACAGAGTTCTGAGAGATTCAGAGCTGGAGAACACATCAAGGTCTGTCCACGGGCACAGAGGCGCCCGCACTCAGGACCATTTTGGACTTCACTCTATGTACCTCTTCATCTGGCTGTTCACTTACATCTTTCATAATAAACCTGTAACAGTAAGTACAGTGCTTTTCTGAGTTCTGTGAGCCATTCTAGCAATCCATCAAACCTGAGAAGGGGGTTGTGGGAAACGCCAATTTATAGCCAGTCTCTCAGTGACCTGATACTCGTAATTAGTGTCTGAACTGAAGGCAGTCTTGTGAGACTGAGCCCTTAAATCTGTGAGTCTGATGCTAACTCTGGGTCATTAGTGTCAGAATTGACACCTAGTTGGTGTCAGAGTTAGAGAGGTGGCCTTGGAAAAAACATCACATATTTGGTGTCAGGAGGAAAAAATTCTCTTACCTCCTCATAGAGTAACTGTGTGAATTAGATGAGATAATTGATGCAAGACATTTAGCAAAGAGTGGATGTCAATAAAATATTAGTATTATCACTGCTACTAGAAAAAAAAAGATGAACCCAGAAATCGGAAAATGGATGAAAATCATTAATAGGTAATTATCGAAAGAAGAAAAACAAATGATCAATCAACAAATAGGATGCTGAACCTCATCAATCATCAAATAAATGCATCTTCAAATAAGATACCATTTTCTACTTGTTTAATTGCCAAATATTAAAACTAATGGCAATGCCCATTGCTGGGGTCACTTCAATGGCATGAACTTCCTCAACTGCAAAGAGGCAACATGTGTTAAAAGTCTTAAAAGTTATACACATACTCTTTGACCCCAGTATTTTATTTCTGAGAATGTATCCTAAAGCAGGAAAGTAAAACATAAATGTGCACAAATATTTAGCTGCAAAAATGCTCCTTATGGCACTAGTCATACTAGCAAATAAAGAAAAAAATAGAAGCCATCTAAAAGGCCTGCATCCAGGCAAATAAGTAAACAAAGTATGATTCATCTTTAGTAGAATATCATGCAGCTATTAAAATTAAAATATTTAATGGCAAGAAAGATTTTCATGATATAGAAAGTGATTAAAGGAAGGTTATAGAACAGTTTATATGGTATTTAAAATTATATACGTATTTGATAAAATGTAAAGGTATATATGAAAATATTCTCAAATTCTAAAATTATGGCAAAATTATAGGAGGCTGTACTTTGCTCCTTACTGGTAAATTCTGAAGTACTTACAATAAACAGCTATTTTTGAAATGATTTTTTTAAACAATAAACTTTTTAATGCAACTTTTACTAAGCTATTATAAAGAGTGAAAATCTGTCAAGACTATTCTCTTTAAAGTATTCTAAAAAACTAAGAAAAAACAATTATTCAGGTGGGTTTTCTCAGCCTACTCCCAGTTTTTTTTCACTAATTCATTTAGTTATATATCACATTTTCTTTATCCATTCATCCATTGATGGATACTTAAGATTGTTTCCATATCTTTACCATTGTAAACAATGCTGCAATGAACAAGGGGGGTACATATATCTTTTCAGATTAGTGTTTTTATTTTTTTCAGATAAATATCCAAAAGTGGGATGGCTATAAAGAAATAGCCAGAAAAGCTGGTTTGGTCAAGAGTGGGTTTGGCATTTTTCTTAATTTATAGAGAGAAGTAATGAAGCTTTACAGAGCTCCTGCTATCCTATTCATGTTTGTGAGTAGGGTACTATTACGAACTCCTTACCTAGTGGTCTGACCCTAATGCCCTGAGCTGAGGCCCCAAACACCTTCAGAGAAGAGCCATGGAGGCCTCAGTGGGCTAGGTGCGCACTGGCCATGGATAGGAAGTGTCTTTGTCTGGGCTGCTATAACAAACTACCGTAGACCGGGTGACTTATAAACCACAGCTACTTATTTCTCACACTTCTGGTGAGAACCCTCTTCTGCGTTGCAGAATTATTGTATCCTGCCACGGCAGAAAGAGGGCACGAGCTCTCTGGGGTCCTTTTATAAGGGTCCTTCCACCCACATGAACTAATCACCTCCCAAATGCCCCACCTCCTAATGCACCACGTTGAGGGTTAGAATTTTAACGTATGAACTTTGGAGGGACACAAATAAACATTCAGCCTACGGCAGGCAGGCTCCCTCTCTAGGTTCTTTCTCTCTTGTAAAGGTTAAAAGCATCTCCTTAGCGCTTCCCTGGTGGCGCAGTGGTTGAGAGTCCGCCTGCCGATGCAGGGGACACGGGTTCGTGCCCTGGTCCAGGAGGATCCCACATGCCGCGGAGCGGCTGGGCCCGTGAGCCATGGCCACTCAGCCTGCGCGTCCGGAGCCTGTGCTCCGCAATGGGAGAGGCCACAACAGTGAGAGGCCCACGTACCGCAAAAAAAAA
>NC_041222.1:10804228-10823924 GCF_002837175.3 Physeter macrocephalus | reverse complement strand
AGGCCCACCACGTACCGAAAAAAAAAAAAAAAAAAAAGCATCTCCTTAAACATTCTACACCCCCAGAGTCAGCCAATTAATAACTGAAAAGGTGAAAACCACAAGTTGAATTTGTGGCAGAGCAGTACCTTACTAAATGAAAAACTATCGCCTAACGCTCTTTCCTACCACCATCACTCCCAACATGCACATTTTTATTCTAGGGGAAAAGAACTGAGGAGGGGGGATTAAAATTGGAATAAGAACTGACAGTAGCCTTCAAGGACACACGTCTATCTGAAACCTCTCAGTCCAGGGTGAGGAACACCTCCCAGTGGGGGCCAAACCCTCGTGTAGCCTTCCGGTCTATTTCACTTGAACCTGGACAGGGCTGAGGCAGGGCTGAGGTTCATCCCTGTGGCTGAAACCTAGAGAATAATCTCCCTTCACCTCTGTGCCTAGCCCTTGACTGCCAGGAACAGGCCAGGCCCTCTGCCCCGCCAAGGCTCTCTCCCAGAGAATTTCAGGAACCCCCAGTAGCAAACAGTGGCTACTGATCAGTGCATTAACAATTCAAAGGTAATGATTGGTAATGAAACCTGCCTCTTTCTGAGCTCTCTCTACTGTGCCAAGCACTGTGCTAGATGGTCTGCAGGCTTATCTCATTTAATACTCACAACAATGCTATGCAGCAGGGTCTATTGTTGTTATTGTTTGTTGTCCCCACTTTCAGACAAAAAGACTGAGGCCCAGAGATGTCAACTAACTCATCCGAGATCTCGAGGCTAGTGAGTGGCAGAGCTGAGACTTGTCACCTCCCCACCTCCCCTCTCTCCGTACCCTCCTCCCTCCAATCTATTTTCTGGTCTGGCTGAGCTAGCTGTAGTTTCCTGAAGGCACCAGGCAGGTCACGTCCTCTATGCCTTTGCTGGGCTGTGGTCCCCATTCAGAGAGTCCTGGCCTCCCACCCCTTGGTTTGGCTTGCTGTCTCCCACTCATCATTTAAGGCCAGCTCAACAGTTCTGCAGCCAGGACACCCTCCTAAACCAAACTCCTCAGATTACATTAAACACAGAGATATTCTTGGGCTTCTCTGAACATGCCACAACCATGTTTATTTCTAGGTTTTATGGACAGGATCTTCCCTCCACCTAAAACAGTATTCATTCACACATGCAAGCACGCACGCACACACACACACACACACAAATAGCATGTACATGCGTGCTCACATATATACACACAAATGCGTCTTTCCCCTAATCCTACTCCTCCTTCAGGTGTCCTAGAAGTCAAGGACTCTGAGAAACCTTCCCTGAGCCATGCCCACAGCCACCCTTCCCAGAGGGCAGCGCTCCTGCTTGGCAGCCCCGCACAGGGGACTTCTTTCATATCACACTCTTCATACTGGCTTTTCACTGTTTCCACATCGCAACTGCACTCCTTCAGGGCAGCGACCGTCTCACTGTCCTCTGGGTGAGAGCCAGGCACAAAACGAGCGTGCAATAAATTTTAGTTGGCTCAGTGAATGCTCCTGCTGCCTGCTTCCTTCTTGTTTGTGCCCCTAGACTGTGGAAGTAGAGAATTATGTGTCCCAATATCTTGTTTCCACTTGGGTTGAACTGTTATTGAAACCAGAGGCCCCTTGCTTTTATGGCAGGAAATGAAGAATCCTGAAAGAATATAAAGAAATTCTTGCCAGGAGTTCTTTTGAGAATGAAACACTCTGGGGTAGACAATATCATTTTTCCTAAGACTAGAAGTAATCTGGGTGGGGGAAGGTGGACAGCATTAGTCAAGAGGAAGAAAGAAAGATCTTCCTGAAAATTAAAGCTCTGATCCTATATCCAATCACCATGGAAAGGAGTTGTTTATTTCCAAGAAACTCATATATGAGATACTCCTTCAACTGCAATGGTTCATAGTGACACTAAGATGCTTCCTTTGTTTGTTTGCTTTGGGGAATTGTATTTACTCACCTTATATTTGTTATGAGAAATTAAACTTATTTAACACGCTTGTAACAGTTAACCCATTGACTTAAGTTCTCACTCATCTTGTCATATTTAATCCAAATGGTAGCTAAAAAGGCACAAATTCTCTTAGAATTAGAAAAAAACATTGGTAAGTTTGTTCTTTATATAGTTTATGTAATAAAAAATAAATGATTATATATAAGATTCATTTTTAAAACTCAATGCAGGTTAATACCAACAGTGGTGTTATGTTGACAGCATGAACCCTTGATACGATGGGTGAAAATGACACTACCTCTGTGGTTTTCCTCCCCCAAACCCGTAACTCTAGTCTAATCATGAGAAAAATATCAGACAAACTCCAATGAAGTCTATTCTACAAAACGCCTGACCAATTCACCTCAAAACTGCCAAGGTCATCAAAAACAAGAAAAGTCTGAGAAACTGTCACAGCCAAGAGGAGCCTAAGGAGATATGATGGCTAAAATGTAATGTGATACCCTGGATAGGATCCTGGAACAGAAAAAGAACATTAGGTAAAAACTGAGGAAATATGAATAAAATAAGAAATTTTGTTAATAATATTAAACCAATATTGGTTCATTAATTATGGCAAATGTACCATACTAATATGTTAGTAAGATGGGGAAATTGGGTGCAGGTATATGGGAACTCTCTGTACTATCTTCGTAATTTTTCTGTCAATCTGAAACCACGCTAAAATTCCTAAAATAAAAGGTTTTTTTAAAAAAAGCTCAATGTAGAATTATGACATTTTTCTATGTCTTTCTTTCTTCCCGCTCCAAAATGATCACTGTCCTGTTTTTCTTCTCTTCACTCTTCCTTTCCTTGCTTTAATAAGCACAGTCCTCAAGCACCTCCTCCACGTGATCCTGTAAGTGGCTTGTAGCAATAGACTGAGAGCAGGTGAGTGTATATGGCAGACTGATTGGCTTAATGATCCAATTCTTCTCATGTTCATATATCATGCCCTTTGTCACATGCTTCTTAGTTTATTTCTCCACTGCTTGAATACTGGCTGGCCTATTGACATGCTTTGGCTAATGAGATGTTAGCAAACAGGATGCAATCAGAGACGTGAAAAAGGGCTTGAACATTTCAACTTGCTTCTTTTACTTCTGCCACTGCCATGCGACCTGGACTGAGCTAGACCGCTGGAGGATGAAAGTCATGTGGAGCACAGCGGAGGCACCCCAGCATAGATCACCCAACAGTCAGCCTACTCCCAGACATGTGAGCAAGCTCATCCAAGTTCGGTAGGGCTACCTGACTGATTCACCGCTGTCCACAAATGCATGAGCAAACCCAGATCAAGTCTAACCCAGATCATCTGAATTGCACTGACTCCTGAGCTAAATACACGTTTTGTGGTCGGTTGTCACATAGCATTTTTGTGGCAAGAGACAACTGATGCAACACCAACTAACATGCAAGTATTGGTCCATCTCAACTGGAAAGAGATTCCTTGGCAGAAAAGAGAGATGAAAGGGAAAATTCCAGGAACCCCTTCCCATGGAAGAAAAGAGCAATAGAACCCCATGACCAGACCTTTAATTACCAACTCCAGCTTCATCTCTAACCACTTCCAGCATTTATCCTTATACTCATTAATACAAAACTCCCTAAATTTCCCTACCAGTATGGGGAGTCACTCTCAAATAATGCTTAAGCTTATCAGGTCCTGGTTTCAGGCTGTCTGGGTGCAGCTCACCACTACTCACTTGGTTGTGTGACCCCGGGCAGGTCACCTGATCAGCTCCTTCATGTGTAAAATAACTGACGATAACAGTACATATCTCATAGAGTTGTGAGGTTCAAATGAGTTGGTAGATCTAAATTGCTAAGAACAATGTCTGGTACATCTAATATGTACTCAGTAAATGTTAGCTAGAGGTAGCGGTAGTAGCAGCAGCAGTATTCTCAGACTAATCTGTCTATCCAGAAAGTTCTTTCTCCTCTTCTTCACCTAGATAATCTCTAGTCCTCCTTGAAGGCTCTTGCCTTCTCCTCCAAGAAGCCTTGCTTGGCCCTAGCACAACCCATCCTTGCACCCTTCCTTTGAACTCACAGAACTCAGTACTTTTACCTTCCCCTGAAGCTTCAGACATGATTTTCAGACGTCCTCTATGTAACTGCCTTTCCCTCTAGACTGTAAGTTTCTTAAGGACAGAGTCTATACCTTGCTGTTCACTGAGTAATCCAAATATCAGGCTCAGAGCTACAGGCACTATGCTTCTTAAGACCTAGATGAGATTGTCTTGAATCCCCATCACTCACCTTGAGGAAAGCTTGGGCACCTCCTCAAGTTTTCTGACAATTCCCAGGGAACTGACATTTTCATGAACCCTCTGAGCCCCAGCTTCTACCAACTGAATCAGTTCATTTATGCCTTGTCCTGCTTGTCGTACGCACTCCCTCACTCCCTTAAACGTTGATGCAGATCTGGAATTTGACTCATTTTCTTATTTGCAGTACATGAGCTCAAAGGACCCTGACACATGCAGCAGACTCTACAAGAGGTCTGCAGAAATTACAGGAGTGAGGATGGTTTTGCATTACAATAGCCCAAGCATGTTAAAATTCTGTGGTAGACGACCCTGGTCTTCAAAAAGTCCCTCAGCTGCTGCTTTCCCTACCAACATCAGCCCTCATGCCTCTCTTCTCTCCTCACCCTCCATACCCAAATTCCTGCTGATTTGTTACCCGGACTGCTTCAGCTCCTGCTTCCTTATCTCTAACCAGAGCCCTTGGGAAGGGCTCACTCACAACCCCAGGTGCTACTCATTAAACTACTTTCCCCAGGAGGAATTCTGGGGCTAGCCTCTAATTTGCCTTTTACACTGCTAGCCAGCACAGCCCCCAGCTCATGGTAGGTACCCTACCCTACCATAAGTATCAACTTAAGTCAAATTTTCAGGCGACATCTAGACAGACTCAGGTAAGAATGGACTCAGATAAGACATATGAGAAAGGAAACAAAAGGCCAAACAATAGACTGAGAGTTTTGCTTATGATTCTTATAAACCTTAGTCTTATTAAATTTTTCATCATCAAAAGGGAAAATTCATACCAAGCTACAGGCAATGGAGAGCAGGAGTTAAAAGCAAGGTCCCTGGAGTCTAGATGACCTGGGATCAAATTCCAGTTTTCTAACCAACCATCACCATCGCCAAGTAATTAACTTCTCTGAGCTCCAATCTCCTTAGCCATAAAATGCAAATAATGGTACACAGGCCATGGCTTTGTTGGAAAAAGTAAATGAGAAGTAGGTAAAATGTCCCACACAGTCCTAGCCCATAGTAAGTGCTGCGACGATAGTTTCTCTCATCTAACGGGGAGATGGGTCTTCATACCTAGCAATCCTGGGAAAGAAAGAAACCCAAAAAGATAGAATAGAGGCCCTAAGGTATTTATTTGCGTCTGTCCTGTGCATCCAGAATTGTACTAGTTACGAGCCACCCTTGGAAGAAACAAGAAAATCATTGCTCAAATCATCTTCTGCGTTCTGTGGCACAGATGAGGCTCCCAGTTGAGAAGGGCTGGGATAGAGGGAGGTAGGACTAAGGAGCTGGATTCCTAGAAACATGTTATGAGAAGGAGGATTTCTTGGATATTTTAGGGGCCTGGGAGGAAAAGAATGATCTAGAACTTTAAATAGTTGAAGACCCCCTGTGATCTCCTCACCTAAGCCTCTCCTATGGCTTCTCTTCTCTCAGAAAAATCACAGCAAGGTCCCAACATGAAGGACCTCAGATACATGGCAGGTCTCAGATTCACGAAGACTTTTTGACCTTAATTTCAATTATGGTTGTATATCACAGGATTAAATAAGGCACTCATTATACAACTTTTAACTTGTGCCACTAGCCAAAAACTCTGCTTCCTAGGGAGCTCAATGAGTGCCATATATGACATATATAAAGCAACCCCATATATAGGGAGAGGCCTTACTATCCCTGACAAAATATCAATAAAAAAGACTTTTGATCAAGCTGAATATACAACCTTTTAGGGATATACAAGAAACAGTCATATTTCTACTCACAATATTTTTTTTTTTTTTTGTGGCATGCGGGCCTCCCTCTGCCGTGGCCTCTCCCGTTGCGGAGCACAGGCTCCGGACGCGCAGGCTCAGCGGCCATGGCTCACGGGCCCAGCCGCTCCGCGGCACGTGGGATCCTCCCGGACCGGGGCGCGAACCCGGTTCCCCTGCATCGGCAGGCGGACGCGCAACCGCTGCGCCACCAGGGAAGCCCTACTCACAATATTTAATACAGCAATTAAGTCATACAAACATATCTAAGACAACCTAGTACACAAAATTATATTAATGTGGAAATATACTGCTTTCACCCACTCTCATGTATATTGTAATAACTTTATTCAAAGTCTTCATGTGCATCTTCAACATCATTGTCTTTGTCATCATCAGAGCCATTTTTTGAGTCATCTAACTCAGTTTTTCAGAGTGTATCATCTGTACTTCTGCTTCAGGACTATAAGTTGGCCCACAAATCATACTCACATCTCAAATGCAACCCAAAGCAACAATTCCCATTTTCAGAGCACTGGAAAATTTTGTTTTTATTTGTCTTCTGGTGTGTATTTGTGATGTTCAAAGCATAACCACTTTAATTCTCTTGTTTCATGAAAACATCTGTTTAACTTTCACCCATCACTTACATTTGGGAAGGCAGAACCCAAGAAAATTTATTGAATCTGGGTTAGATTCCTTTGCCTATCATTCTAAATGACTATATCAGGTTGTATAATATTTGGGCATACAGAGTAATACTTTTTATGGAGTCTGTTTCATCTTATGAATAGCACAAATATATTGCAATATATTTTTGGTACTACAAGTTCTAAGTTGTTAAATTTTTACAATTAATATAACGTATAAATTCTGTATTTTTGCTTTTTAATCTTTGCTTAAAATATAAGGCCCTCACCATTGTAAATAAAACCTGCCTACATCATTCATTCTCCCCAAATACAAAGATCTCCATCTTTCTTGTCTTGCCTTTTTGCTTTCTCATTCACAACTCTGAAATTCATTCATTCATTCATTCATCCATTCATTCATTCACGGAACTCATCAAGTGTCTTAGCTCATGAACATCAAAAGAAAGGCTGACCAGGGCTTCCCTGGTGGCGCAGTGGTTGAGAGCCCGCCTGCCAATGCAGGGGACACGGGTTCGTGCCCCGGTCCGGGAAGATCCCACATGCCGCGGAGCGGCTGGGCCCGTGAGCTATGGCCGCTGAGCCTGCGCGTCCGGAGCCTGTGCTCCACAACGGGAGAGGCCACAACAGTGAGAGGCCCGCGTACCGCAAAAAAAAAAAAAAAAAAAAAAAAAAGAAAGGCTGACCTCATGTTGCCACAAGTTCAGGGCATCAGATGCAAATTCATTTCATAACACTTGTCATTTTCACTAAACTTATGGTTTTTTCTTGTTCTAATTCAAGTACAGTTAAGTAATTTCTCTTGTTCTCTAAATAGTACTTAAATCAGGTTCCTTTATCAGTCTCTTGACTTTTCAGATAGCTCTCAGGATGACCAAAATAGAAAGGTCAGAATGAACCAAGCATTGAAGGGGAATTCAGGATCCTGGCCCGGCCTAAGCAGCAAGTTCATGCTAGAAAAATGCTGAAAGAGAATGTGCAACAAGGGAGCCTGACCGACTATTTGGACATTACCTTTTGGGCAGTGGGGAGCCACCGAATATTTTTTAGCTGACAAGAGACATTTAAAAAAAAAAATCAACAGGTCATTTAGCATAACATGGCCTTTAGGATCAGAGAAAACACTACATTCAAGTCTGATCAATTAATAACGATAAGATCTTGGACATCTCACTTCCCATAAACTTCTGTTATTTAGGCGAACATAATAATATACACCTCAAAGAACTGTTGAGAGGATCTTAAAAGACAATGACTGTAAAATGCTTAGCACAGAACCTGGCATAAAATAGGTGCTCAATAAATGGCGGCTGTCAAGTCATATTATGAAGTCATGTTTGGGGAAAGTTAATCTATTAGAGGTAGGTATGCATGAAGGATTAGAGGCAGAGAGATAATTGTATTGATGATATACAGGAAGGTTGGGATACTGGCTTGGAATCCTGCAAGATCTGGGATAAACAGGACAGATGGGACAAGACAAAGGCAAAACTAAGGATGACCCAGATAGTCAGCCCAGCTAATCAGCTAAATGAGAGAACATCAGTGCCTTCCAGAAGTAATGTTCGGGCAGTGGAGAAAAGGGGGATAAAAGCACTGAATGACCCAGATAGCCCAGCTAAACAGCTAATCAAGGAAACTTCAGTGATATTCAGAGGGAATGTCATGATACGGAGAAGAAGAGGATAAACTTTCCTTTAGATACGGTGAGTTTAAAGTCACGGTGGTAAAACCAAAGAAATGTTTACTAGAAAGTTGGAAACATGAAACTCTCAGGAGATAAGTCACAGTTAGAAAAAGAGGCTTTGGAAAGGCTTCCACTGAGGCAAGAGTTAAGATAGTAGAAACAGAACTCTCCACAAGGTGGGACATCTGAACCACACGGGGTTGATGAGACAGACTCTCTTACCCACGGTTTTATTCTGGTTTGATTTTCTTTCCTGCTCAACTCAAAACTCCAAGAGAACAGAGAGACTGTGAACAGGGATGCTTATCGCTATATATCCAAAGCCAAGTTTAAGGCTGGGCACAGAACAGGCTCTTCTTGAATATTGTTCTTCTAATCCATCACACATGAGATAATCAGAGAGACCACAGCAAGTCCAGGCTTGATGCTAAGTGTTTTATATGCCTGTCATTTCAAATTCACTTCACTCATTTCAAATTCAAATTCAATTCAAAGGATCAATCCTTTGATCCTTTTCAAAAGGATTCTTAAGAAAGTCTCTTTCAAAAACACTCCATTCCCTGGCCAAGGCGGGGTGGAAATGGGATAGATGGGCTGATGCTCAGTGCTGAGACTTTCCAGCAATGGAACAGGCAGTGCAGGAGGTGAATATCTTCGCATTACAGGAAGGACCAGGAAGAGATCGGGCAATGTCTTTAGTAATCATGTCGTAGAGGTGTTGAGAGCACTCAACAGGCTGGCTTCTCAAGATTCTTCCAAACTTAGACTCTCCCACAATCATTCAAATATACCCAGCCTCAGCTCCCATTCTTCGAGTTTCACAGCATAGTTTCCCCACCCTTTAGCAGGGCTGTTATGAAAACTGGAACACTCCCTCCCCCCAATACACTCAGCCGATAGAATTATGGGGAGTCTACAAAATGGTATTCCTCCTGCGGACACGCATTTCCCAGAGCATCTCCAACCTCAACCATAGTCACACTTTATTTTTGTCTTTGAGGCTACCATAGAAACTTGGGTTCAAAAGTATTTAACTTTATTTGACTTTATATGTGGGGAATCTGAGGCCCCCATCCCATATCCCTGGCTGCTGCCTTAATCATCTCTCACCTGGACAAGTGCCACAGGCTTCCACTGGTGGCCCTCCTGCCAGCCTCCCTCATTCCACCTCATCCTCCACACAGCAGTGGAATGATCGTTTTGAAATGTAAATGTGACCGTGTTCCTCTTCTGCCTACAGTTTTTCCATAGCTTATCACTGTCTACAGGTACAAAAGTCCCAGTGAGCCGGGTTTCACTGGATCTTTATGATCTGTGCCCTCCCTTCTTCCCTGCTTTCTTCTCCGTATTACCCATGATGGAGCTGTACCCAATCGCAACTGACTGCCCAAAGACTCCATGCTACCTCCTGCCTCTATGCTTTATGCAAGTAATTCTCTCCTTTGAGAACAGTGCCACCTGGCCCATCATCACCCCTACTCCACCTGGTAAAGGTCTCTTCTTCCCGTAATGCCTATCTCAAACACCACCTCCTCTTTAGTACCTTCCCAGAACCACTTAAGAAGGTTTAATTCCCTCCCGTTTTTCTATTCCCACAGAATCTTATACACCCTTTGGCTCTGCAGTCATCACTCACCTTTGCCTTACCTGTCTGCATCTCCGGGGGCTGTGAGGGCTGAGACTGAGTTATACTCATCTCTATCCCCCAGAGGGCCTGAAACAACACTTGGCTCTTCTCAAAATGGCTTGTCCAAGGTCATACAACTAGAAGAGGTCAAGTGTGAATCAACTCTTGATAACCTCATTTCCTCACCTGCTTTCTCTCAGTCTCTCAGCCCTATATTATTCACCTTTCCTCATTTTCTCCCCACCCTTCTGCGGATACAAATCTGACCTGAACAACCCGAAGTTTCAACTTTAACTTTTACTGATATGCTTTTCCAAAGCAGCCCCACGAACTTCTGTGCTGCTCTCTCTGCCTCTCCATTTTCCTCAATGGTTTCTGGATACAGCTCTGAGCATAACCCATCAGGGAGGCACACAACACTACACCCCAGTACAAACTTCCAGAAAATACCTCAGCCTTTGCCACTTACACATACTTGATCTGATTATAACCCACCTGCCATAAACCATCCAGCAACGTCTTCACAATCCACCCTGGTGTACAGCTGGTTGTCCACAACAGTCCAAAAATAAACATATCTGCAGAGTCTCCTATGGAGAAAGTTTAAAGAAAGGAAACTGATGAAAGCAAAGTATTGTTCCCAAATACTTTCATATCCACTCCTGAACTCAATCCTCTTCATATCCACTCATCCCACCCACTTCATTCTACAGACCAATCAGCAATCCAGAGATGTGAGGGTGCTTCCCCCACGTTGCACAGTTAGTTATAAGCAAAAGTATAGATGTCTTCAGGACCTCTCGGCACCAGTCTTTCAGGTTCTTTTCCATGCTCAAGGAACAGCGGATTCATTCACTCATTCATTCATTCATTCATTCATTTTCTTCCTTTCTTTCTTTCTTTCTTTCTTTCTTTCTTTCTTTCAACTCCCACCAATATCAGGGCCACTATTCTAGGTACTGGGGACACAGTAGCAACAAAAGTTTCTGCCCTCATGAAGCTTACATTCTAGTTTCTAATGTAATTTTTTATGGACCCATCTGAATCACAGGGAAGATTTATTTTTCAGAGAAGCCATGAAGAAAAGGAAACAAAGTGAGCTCAGAATTAGAAAACCAAAACAGAATTTGACTCTAACTAACTATTGTGTTGGGCCACACAACATACCTTGATGCTTTGTAAGGCAAGACTCTGGTTTCCAAGGAGAATGCATCTAACTAGCATAACTAGATGGTTTAGCACAATTTAGGGGGGGAAAAAAAAAAGAGGCAGAATCTGGTTGTAGAACTCCACGTGGTAAAAGTCAAGGCACACGATGAAAAAATAACCAAGACTCAGTTTGATTTAGGAATGCACTGAATCTCAGCCCAAAAAGAACCCCTTGAATGCTTTAGTCCCTTTTATCCTCTGGTTTGTTCAGCTCCTGCCAATCACTGAAGGGCACGAGAATTAAGCTAGATTCAGTTCTGACTGGCCACACAGAGTCAGTCTTTGTCACCCAACAGCTACGGTTGTACCAAGTTACAGGAAATCTTACATACCAGGTAATCTAAACTACCTGCTGCTGAGTCCCTGTGTGAAACTGGGCAGTCCTTCCCCTTCCCTGGGCCTCAGTTTCTCCTTCTGAGACTAGGTAGGCATCAGTCCAAGTGAGCTCTGGACTCTGGTAAGTTAAATATGCCTGGACCCCATATTCATTTATTCAGTAGGCATTTGTTAAACTCTGGCTATCACTTGTCCCTGTGCCGAGTGATGAGGACACAGCTGTGACCAAGGTAGACTTGATCCCAACCTTCAGAAGGTGATTATCACAAATTCCTCTTTGGAGCAAATTTCTCTTTCGTCTCTTCTGTTTCTTAATGAACTATTTATTAACCACTTCTATATAAGGCATGGCCCTGGTGGACCAGGAACTCAAAGTCGAGTCTGCTATGAGGCCTCTCTTCAAGGAGCTCAGAGTAGTAGGAGAACATATGTACACATCCAGTTTACCACAAGCAAGGTGGAAAGTGTTCGGTGGCTTGAAGAGATATAGAGAAAATGCCATGAGGTCAGATCAGAGAAGAGCAGCAACTCATGGTCCCACTACGATTTCGCAAACATCTGCTCCGATCAAATTCAGCAGTGCCAAGTGCTTTTACAGATGTGGCCTTTTTGGATCTTCACCACAACCACATTGCTGTCCCTACTTTACTGGTAAGGAAACTGAGGCACAGAGAGGTTCAGTATAACTTGTTTCAGACCAGAGAGATAGAAGTGCTGGGATTCACACGCAGGTCTGTCTGCCTCCATAGCCCTTGCTTGTGTGCCATGTGAAGTTTCCTCTTTTCTCACCAGGCACTTATTAGGGCCTACAGGTTTTGACACCATAGTGAGCTCTTACAGATAAAGAATGAAGAGAAAATTGGCTTCCAGTCTCATCATTTTGGTCTGAAAAAAAATGTGACTCTGACCCTACCCAACTTTTTCACACTTGCAGGCATGGGTGTGGAGAGAAGAAATTTGAATCAAATGAAGACAGGTTTGTTCCAAGCAGAAGAACAGGGATCTGACTGGTTAAAGGGCTCAGAGGAAGCTAGGGTTCGCAAGGGGGCTCCAGGAGGAGAGAGTGTGTTGGGAAGTGAGGCTGGCTGGGTGAGCTGGGTGCAGACCATGAACGGTTTTAATTAGGTCTCACTGCAATTTGGCTGAAGATTACTCTGAAGTCCCTGAGGCCATATTGGGCAGGATGGAAGAGGGAAGGATATGAGTCTGAATTAGACATTCACCAAAGAGAAAGCAAGAATTGACTCCAGTATCCTCAAGGCTTAATAGAGCTCAGATGGTCCTCAAGGCACCAACAGTAAAAGATCTACTAATTAAGATGAAATTTGCATTTATTTTAGTCTCACAAGGTGTAAAGCATGCCAAGGGGATGGCTTGGAGCATCTGAGATTTTCTGAAGCTCATGTGTGGCTTTGAGCAGTTAGAGGGGTGAGCACAGCCGAGGGGGCAAGAGCGCTGCTTTGGAGTCAGCCAGGCATGAATACAAATCTTGACTCTGCCATTTCCTCACTGTTTGACTCTGCAGTTTCCTTCATGTCTCTGTGCCTCAACTCGTTCAGTGGGAATAGGGGGAAATGATACTAATCTCCTTCACATAACTTTTGCAAGATTTAGTGAAATTACGTCTGTAAACTTACTTAGCACTTCGCCCACGCCAAGTTAGCACTTCATAAATCATAACTGACATTAAACTAACATGAGCTAAAGAGAAGACTAACCCTCTATCAAGCATTCAGAGGGTACCAGGTGCTATACAGGCATTTTATTTAATCCTGCCAGCAATACTTCTAAGGAGACATTATCAACGCAATTTAGCATATTAAGAAACTAAAGTTCCAGGAAGTTACGTTATGCCTGATCATTTGTTTTTAATCTCAGTTTGGTCATTTATAATTTGGACCCGGATTGCCCTGGGTTAAACTCTTCACACCACCACTTCTAACTTTGTTAGTCGATTGTACCTTTGTATCTTAAACCATCTGAGACTCAGTTTTCTCACCCATAAACTCTGAACCCTTCTGCCCACGGCTGTCATAAGAATTAATAAGATAATATATGTAACGTGACCAGCCCGCACGTACCATTCAAAAATGGTGTTATCCTTGTGAGAAATTCACACAGCTACGAAGAGGTGGAGCTGGAACCTGAACCTATGTCCACAGCTCAGGTTCTTTCCTCTAAATCACATGATGGGAAACAACCCCAGTGTGCAGCTCTATATGCAAGGGTAGACTACATGACCTCCAAAGATGGGGAATTTCCCAAAAGGATCTAGCTGTTCCAAAAGTCTTTCTAAACCTAGCCCAGTGCCTCAAATTCCTACTATTAGTTTCATTTCATTAGCTCAAATTTGAGCTTTCATTTCAAAGCTCAATTAAAAGCCAAATGTTTAGAGGGCTTCCCTGGTGGCGCAGTGGTTGGGAGTCCGCCTGCCCATGCAGGGGACGCGGGTTCGTGCCCCGGTCCGGGAGGATCCCACGTGCCGCAGAGCGGCTGGGCCCGTGAGCCATGGCCGCTGAGCCTGCGCGTCCGGAGCCTGTGCTCCGCAACGGGAGAGGCCACAGCGGTGAGAGGCCCGCGTACCGCAAAAAAAAAAAAAAAAAAAAAAAAAAAAAGCCAAATGTTTCTGCTGGAGATAAACACATTATTTCTTGCTAAAGTGCTATGGTCCTATGTTTGCATTAGATGGCTATCACCAAGCAGAAATCAGGATATAGGAAGCATAAAACCAAAGACATGTTAAGTTTCAATGAAACAGACTTCCACCAAGAGTTGAACAGACACGTGTAGGCTCCCAGAGTTAGACAGCACAGAGTGGGAGAAAGAAACCTGGGTCATAACTGACACTGACAAGTTAAGTTCTAGAGCTCTACTATACAGCAGAGCACCTATGGCTAAAAATGCTGTATGGTATACTTAAAATCTGCCAAGAGTATGGATCTTAGTTAAGTGTTCTTACCACCAAAAGACTTAATAATAAATAATAATAATGACAAAGGGGGCAGGAGTAAACTTTGGAAGGTGATGGATCTGCCTATGACCTTGAGGGTGGTGATGGTTTCACAGGTGTATACTTTATCCCCAAACCCACTGAGATATATACACTAAACATGTACATCTTTTTACATGTCATCATACCTCAATAAAGCAGTTTAAAAAAAAAAAGAAAGAAACTTGGTCAGTAAGAGGCCTTTACTCAAACTCACCGTGTGACCTCAGCTAAGTCTCGTCCCTCTTCTGCGTCTCAGTTTCCCGCTCTCTAACAAAGGGCTCAGACCAAACGTTCCTAAGCACTCGCCAGCTCTGACAGTCTTAGCTGTTGGGGAGGGAGGACAGCCAAAAATGACTGAGTGAGACAGTGCTTCCTGGGAGATCTTGAGAAGCTCTAGGGAGAGAGCCGAGTTGGCCTGTGGAAACAGGCCATCTTGAGCAAGCAGAGGCCTAAATCTCATCGGCTGATCGTAGCTGCCAGGCCATAGGTCCTCATCCCCAGCTCTGAGCTCATTCCACCTCCCTGGTCACTCCTAAGTCCAAAACTGAAATTGGAAGGATCCAAAACATTCTGAACTTGCATTATTCTATTACTTCAGATAAGGAGGTTATAATCCACGGAGATCAAGCTGATTTCCTCAAACATCCTACTTTTGGATTCATATAGAATTTATGGAAGACATCTGTAAATTGCAAAGTTGGCAATG
This sequence comes from Physeter macrocephalus, assembly GCF_002837175.3. Lineage (NCBI taxonomy): Eukaryota > Metazoa > Chordata > Mammalia > Artiodactyla > Physeteridae > Physeter > Physeter macrocephalus. The sequence continues at coordinate 10,808,708 of NC_041222.1, read as the reverse complement.
AACTTTAAACCCAGCTCTCATCCAGTGCTCCTTTGGCTCCATCAGATGGACTCCAATTCTAATTCCTCTAGTTCCATGATTCTCAACCAGGGCCAATTTTGTCTCCATAATGTTGATAAATCCTGCTCTAAAGCATACCAAAAGCTCACCTAGTTTTTCAACTGACAGCATCCGAAAGACTCATTCATAAATTCTCTGACAGCTATGCTGAAAGTGAATCCTAGGTCGTATCGCTCCTGCTTCTTTGACCCTCTCCATCTGACATTTATACCACAAAAAGGAACATAAGCTCCTTTTCAGGTACGAAGATCGTTTCTTATCTATCCTAATGTCAAAGATAAAGTTACCTGAGTCACATTTCCACCAAATAGGATAATCTTCCTGTTGAATTCCTGGAGATTTCAAGATGGAAAGAGGGGTCTCTGAGCTAGTTTCAGGACCAGTTTCTGTTAACTCACTGCCTTGGTTTCCTCCCTCCTCTGACAGCCACTCTTTAACTGATGCAACACTGAGTACCATTCATTTGTGCTACAAACATTTATTATAACAGGGCCTGTGCTGGATACTGGGGATTACAGAAAAAGGCACAGTGGCCGCTCAGAAAAACTGCAGTCTAGTGGGGGAGACACACCTGTCCACAGGTGGTGACAGCACAGTACAGTAACTGCCTTAGTGGGGAAGCCCAAGGAAGTGCTTGACCAGGTTTAGGGAATCAGAGAAGGCTCCCAAGGCGAAGTGAGCTCTGAGGCTTGGTGGAGTTATCTAGGCCAGGGCAAAAGGGGCAGGAAAGTGTTCTCTACTAGGTGAAAACATATACAGATGGCTAAAGAGAAGGCAGAGCATGGCCCCTTTGAGAAATTATGAGTGGTTCCACATGGCTGAAACTGAGAAAAAGACGGAGAGAGAGGCCAAAGGGGAGGATGAAGAGAACACGGAGCCAGAATGAGACGCGCTTCTGTGCCGGTTACGGAACTGGGCTTTATCCTGAGAATCAGGAGGGAGAGACTTGGTCAGACGCACAAGCACAACCGAGAAGGATTATTCTGGCCACATTCTGGGGATGGATTGTGAGGGCAAGTGTGGAGGAAGCGAGACTGGCTTGAAAGCACTGTCAGCACCCCGGTGCGAGGTATGGTGACTTGGCTGGCGGGGCGGGAGAAGGGGGTTGCGAGGGGCAGAGGCAGAGAGGATGAGAGATGCAGATAAATGCAGGCAGGTCTCAGCAGGTTCGACGGACAGTACCTGGTTACTGCTTGGCTATGGGGAGCGAGGAGCTGGGAGAAGTCAAGAATGACTCCCAGAGTCCTGTCTTAGGTGACTGGGGTCACTGAGGAAGGGGACACAATGGAGAAGTAGATTAGGGACAGCATGACTATTTCAGTTCTGGTTGTATTGAGTATAGATTTTCTGAAGACCACTGTCTACGCTGGTCTGGAGCTCAGAAGAAAGGTGTTGACACCCAAGAGAGGGTGGGACCAGTAATGAGGTGATACACTATGGCATGAGGTTTTCATCCACCTCAGGACTGCTGACAGCACACCCAGGGCTGCAGGAAAGGAATGAAATAAATGTCAACAGTGTTCTCCATCATTGTCGAGCATATCATGTAGCTGGAGAAGGACCTGGAGTGTCAGGTGTCTCTCTCCTCCAGCAACCTATGAGGCTGGTATTACCCTCGATTTAACAATGGAAGAAATGGAGCTCAGTGAGGAGATGATGATGAGCTCATCAGCTTGGAGCTGATATTCTAAATGAGGTCTGTCTGTTTCCAAATTCTGTGTCCTTACTAAATAAACCCTATTGCCGTACTTTTCAAAAGACTGCCCCTGTATTTCTAAACATTTAAAGTGGTGAAGCATTACAGGTGCTGATGTTGGGAAAACAGGGGTTCAAATCCCAGTTTTATCATTTATTAGTAGCTCAACACCCTCATTTGCTAAGCAGAGGCTACTAATACCTACTTCACAAGATACTGTGAGGATTGAATAAGATTCCAGCATGGAAATCTCAGCACTGTGGCGAGCATAAAGAAGTACTCAACAAAGGTGATCAGCATTATTACATTTAAGTACTCTTAAGTCAGTGGTTTTCTACTAGGACAATTGTGCTCCCCTTACCCCCCCCCCCCAGGACGTTTGGCAACGTCTGGGGGCATTTTTGGTTGTCACAACTTGGGGGAGAGATGCTACTGGCATTTGCGGGTGGAGGCCAGCGCTGCTCCTAAACATTCTACAATACACAGGACAACAAAGAATTATCTGCCCAGTAATGTCAATAATGTCAAGGTTGAGAAATCCTGCTTTAATTCAATACAAAATATCTAAACTGGGGTGAAATGAAATACGTTAGATTAGAGATGCCCTAATTTAACCTATTCATTTCACAAAAGAGAAAATGGAAATCAGAAAGGGAAAGCAACTCATGGCCCAAGGAGGGATTACATGGAGAGGAAGAGGATTCTGCAGATTAAGAGCTGGACCTCTGGAAGCTTTCCATGAGGATGTTTCTATGCCCTTCCTGCTACCCCATTTGGGGGCACTTCTTTTCTGACCTCTTTGAAGAGGAGAAAGGAAGGTCCAAGGGGCCCAGGGTGAGGCCACCCTGGCTCAGTCCTTCTGGTGGCCACACCCCCATCCAGCAGCGTCCTGCCCAATTAAGGGAAGCAATCACGAATACATGTTGCATAACGTGCCCAGCACTTTATGAGTAATATGTCATTTACTCTTTATGACACGTGGTTCTATTGTTGTCATCCCACTGTGGCTAATGAAGACACCGAGGCTTAAGGAGGCAACGTGGTTTGCCCAAGATTACACAACTGAGAGATGCAGGAGGGACTGGAAACCAGGCGGTGGGGCTCCTAGGTTCACACCGGCCCACTTCTCAAAGCTCACCACAGAGACCCTGGCCTGGGCCTCCAAACCCAACATTTCTTCCATGCTTACAGGGAGCAGAGCTAGCTTCTTCTGAATACATGGTTTGGGTGTCACTAAAATGCCACTCAGCCAAAGGCATCAGAAAGCACATTTCCCTGGATTAGCCTACTCTTTTGGTACCCAGACGAGAACTGTGAACCTGGGTGGGTTCTCAGCCCCCCTTTTTTTCAGAGATCAGAAACAGCAAGTTTGTGACTGGTCTCCTGACGCCTTGACTGTTTCATATTTGGAAACAGAAAAGCAAAAGGAAAAACACCAACTCTGAACGCTGCTTTCTCAGGAGTGGACAGAGACTTAACCTCAGAACAGCTTCCTTCTGAGACAGAGACATTTGCATGCAGTGATTCCCCAAAAGACTTTGGAGAAAAGGTTTTCGTGTCTACCTCTGCCACAGCTGAAGCAAACGGGAGTCTGGACTGTTAAAACAGCAACTTACAAGGGGCAAGTAAAACTGCACAATGAAAAAGAAAAGCTATTTGTAGATCCCAAGCCCAAACAACAGTTTCAATTCTGTAAATTCTCAAGCCAGGACCCAAAGCCCCACTTTCCTTTTTAAAGAAGGAAAGAGATACTTACTCTTTCCCTAATTTCCCTTTAACAGCAGCCATCGTCCAGCAAGAATGCTTTTGATTCACTCATTTACTCTAGAGCTCACCTCATCCCCAAAGGTGTTTTGGTATTTTGAGGCAAAAAACAAAAGTACATGCAATGTTGGGGGGCGGGGATGGAAAAAAATCGAAGTCATGGGCAAATGAGTGTCAAACAGGAAGATGAGCCAGGGAACATGAGTAAATGGCAATGAACAGCTGTTATGATGAGCTTCCTTGCAGCCAACTCAAGGAGGAAAATCAATCTATTACCGGGCTCACAATGCCCCTAAGAAAAAAACATATTAGTTGTTCGGGAGAAAAACAGATTTTCCTTGACATGATGTGAAAATCAAACTTTTATCCTTTAAGACACTAAGACTCAGGGAGGTTGTCTATCGCAGCAACTAGCACTCATACCTGACAATTCCCCACCCCTCCAGGCCGCCACCCCACCCCCGCTTTGCAGGCGCTCAGTTAAGTGTTGAAGGAAGGAATGAGCACCAACTCCACTTCAGGCTTTTCTTATTTGCAGGTGATGCTCATTAATCTTGCTATTAGGTCAGGATGCTACAGCTTTTATTCCCTAGACCAAAGTGTATTCCCTAGACCTAATATTGACATATTAGACTGGACAATTCTTTGTTTGCGGGGCGGGGGGGGGCCTGTCCTGTGCATTGTAGGATGTTTAGCAGCATCCCTGGCCTCTATTCAAGAAATGCCAGTAGCATCCCTCCCCCAGTGTGACAATCAAAAATGCCTCCAGGGCTTCCCTGGTGGCGCAGTGGTTGAGAGTCCGCCTACCGGTGCAGGGGACGCGGGTTCGTGCCCCGGTCCGGGAAGATCCCACATGCCGCGGAGCGGCTGGACCCGTGAGCCATGGCCGCTGGGCCTGCGCGTCCAGAGCCTGTGCTCCGCAACGGGAGAGGCCACAACAGTGAGAGGCCCGCGTACCGC
>NC_041222.1:10793664-10804138 GCF_002837175.3 Physeter macrocephalus | reverse complement strand
CGCAAAAAAAAAAAAAAAAAAAAAAAAAAAAAAAAAGCCTCCAGGTTAACTAACACAACATTGTAAATTAACCATAGTTCAATTTTTTTAAAATGCCTCCAGGTACTGCCAAATGTTGCCCAGTTTAGAATCACTACCTGACACATAAGATCTAAAAGGACAAATGATATATCCCTCTCTCTCAGCCATCCCTATCCCCCAACATACACACCACTTATCCAAAATACAATGGACTAAGAGGGGCAGGATAATCACAATCAACATACCTGCCGTGTAGCACAGGGAGCTCAGCTTGGGGCTCTGTGATAACTTGGATGGGTGGGATGGGGGCGGAGGGAGGTCCAAGAGGGAGGGGATAGATGTATACACATAGCTGATTCACTTCATTGGACAGCAGAAACTGACACACCACTGTAAAGCAACTATACTCCAATAAAAAATAAAATAAAGTAAAATAATTTTTTTTTAAAAAACATACCTGCTTGGAAAGAATGGGAAACATACAAGAGTCACAGATCCGGAGCAGTTCTGAAATCCTGCTGGACAGACTCCAGGAAGCCTCCTGCTCTGGGTGAGGGGGAATAAACGTCCTCTCAGAGCAACCAATGCTTATCCACTGTTCTCATGACCCCAGGGTCCCCCTTTTGGGAGCCATGACCTTCCTTAGACACTTGTGAAGTGAGTATTAGGGATTTATGCCCTCCTGGGTGTTGTATCTTTTTCTTAGTCTGCTTTCTGTTCGTGGAGGGTTGGCACCCCAAGGGTTGTTTTAAGCCTCAAAGATTTTCTAGACCAGGCTCATGGTTTCTTTGGCATTGCATTTCACCCAGTAATATAATAGGTTTCTGATCTATTTCCACTGACCACAACCAAAGTTCCTTTTACGATATAGTTCTCAAATCTGCCCTTTTCCTTGCTTTCTCATGGCTTGCTTCTCTCTCTCTTAAGCCAACGGCGGCTATCTGGAGACTATATGGAAAAATCAATGAGAAGTCTGCTCTTTTCATCTGATCTATGCTCTGCATCATTTTTCCAAATGACAGGTTTTGCTGGGCCTTTGCCACTTAAATCCTTATTGAATCCCATCTCTTACTGTGTGGTGTCTAAAGCAGCCTCTGCTATTCCACCCTCAAGGCCTCACATTTCTGGACTCTCTCTCCTTAATTTCTGCTTGCAATCCACCTTAGAATTTTCTAAGCTCATCCCATACTTATAATACCTTGCCAAATGCAGCCATACTACCATCATTCTATTTTCCTCCATCTTCCCTGGAATGACAAGTACGGTAAGCGGAAGCTCTGCATTTTCAAGTCACCACAAGCAACAACTTTACAAATACCTTGTCACTGAATACTCTTACCTGCATCCTTCCAGTCTCCAATTCACCTTCCCATTACCTGTCCCCGACCACTAAGATATCATATATTTTATGTTTTTGTTATGGAGCACTCCATTTCTTACCAATTTCTGCATTAAAATAATTAACAGTAGCTGTCAGAGCAGATAAATCCTAAAACTTCAGTGGATTAAAACAATAAAGGTTTATTTCTCATTCACTCAAAGCCCAAAGAAGATAAGATGCCCTTTTCCATCTTGCAGCTACAGAAGAGCCAATTGCTTCTAGACCCCAAGTGATGAGATTTTTAAAAGGCACTGAATGGTAAAGCCCAGTAGAACTTAGGTAGAACGATCAAAGGCGCGCTTCCTCTGGCGGTCGGCACACGGCAGCGCCCGGCGTGGGGCCGGGGACGACCCGGAGGGCGTCCGCGTGCTGCGTCACACCGCGGACGGAAGGCAACGCGCATGCTCCGCTGTCCTTTGCGCACAGCCTCCTCTCCTAGGTGGACTCCCCGGCGCTCAGAGAGAGGCTGCTTGACCAGCCTGGGGCCTGGAATGAACATGAATTGGAGCAGTTGTTCTGGCCCACAGAGAACATACAGCGTGAGCAAATGACAAAGACTGTCTCCTCGGCCAACTCTATTCAGGCTCCTGGGAACTGTCTTCTCAAGTAGACTCTGACTTCTGAGCTTCAGTGTTCATCTTTGCATTGCCCAGTTTTAGCAAGAATCCTGCCGAGTCAGTTTAGCCAGAATCCTCCATCCTGCGTATCTGATGGCTCTCAATATTTGTTCAGGTCTTCATCCTCCACCACCCGCCAGGTGATGTGTGGTCACCCTGGCCTGCCTTCAGTGAGAATCCTGTTAGGTCCTGTCAGCCAGAATCCCCCTTTACTCCTGATATTTCTCCTTAGCAATTTTCCATCCACTGATCCCCACCCTGCTGCCTGGCTATAAATTCCCACGTGCCCATGCTGTACTTGGAGTTGAGTCCAGTCTCCGCAAGGCCTTGTTGTGGTGGCCCCTACGCCCATCAAAATACCACCACCCCCCTTGAATAAAGTCTCCTTGCTATTCTTTAACAAGGGTCATGAATCATTTTTTTTTCTTTAACAGAATATTACTTTTTCTTTACTATAAGAAATAACCATTTGTTCGTGAGAATGCCGGCGATCTTGGGATTGTTTATTACTACAGCGTAACTTAGCCTGTCCTGACTGGTAACACCAGCGAAGGAACCGAAGATCATGGTCCTGAAGAAGAGAGACCATATGGGAACACAGTCATTGTCGTCAACAGCCTGAAGAGCCAAGCGGAAAAGCAGCACCAGATCTGCTCGTGTGATGCTCCCAAACTGAAAGTCGCGGGGAGGTGGCTCAGCCTGAAGAATAATATTCTGAGAGTTAGTAGTAAGTGGTTGGTCTCTGCAGTTCACTGGAGGGCTGTAAGCAGAGGTGCGAGGTGGGAGGATAGGAGACAGCACTGAGGCCTCTTCCGGGACTGAGATGCTGTGGTTACAGGGAAAGTCTATATTGTAAGTGGCCTTTTACCCCAGCATTTCCGCCTGTCGGTGAGGAAAGCACAGAGACTTAGGACTATCCAGCACCTCAGGTAAGCCAAAGAACCCTTCCTCCCAGGAAGCCCAAAGGGCCAGGATGCAGTCCTTCTCAGGAAGTTTATATGGGTTTTTTTCCATTAAACACAGCTACCCATTGGGTGTTTGTGTCACTCTTCCCCTTTCTCTCTTTGTCTCTGTCCCTATCTCTCTGCTTCTCTGATTCTCTCTCTCACTGCCCTGGTTTCTATGTGCATCTGGATCTCCAGGGTGTTGTCTCTGTGTTTTTGTGTTTTTCTTTTACCTTCGTACGTTTCTGCCTCCACCTCGGTCTGTCTCTCTGCTCCTGTGAATCTCTTCTCCTCTCTCCCAATCTTCACTCTGTCTCGCCCCCACATACACTGTCTCCCCATCAATATACCACTCAGATGTTTTCTGATGACCCCTTGAAATTAGTCCTTGGGCTTCTCTCCCACCAGAACTGGGACTAAAACCATTTACTTGTTCAGCCACATCTTCTGCCTCTGATTCTCTTTTTATCACTTCCTTTTCATCCCTAGATTGTAGCTCCTTCCCCAACCAAACATTACTCATCTCCAGCCCCAAAGGCTGAAAACTTGTGCTCAACCTCAACCTAAATTCCAAAATCATCTCTGGCCCTGGTTCCAGGGCAGTGCCTTGCCCTCCTTCCCTGCCCGAGCTCTCTGTCCAGTTCTAGAAACATTCCCCAGAAAGTCCATGACGAGGGCGTGGCCACTGCGGACTTTCTTGGGGATGAAGGGTGGAGGTTTACAGACTCTACATAGAATGTCCCTGACCACGGACACCCACCCCGACCTCAGGAGCAGCCCAGCCCTCTGCTGTAGCCTCGTGCCTTGGTGCCCACCCCGACCTCCACTGGCCACACCCTCCGCACGTGGCAGTGTGACGGGATACGGCAAAGGGAGCAGAGCACACGCTAGGAATTTGGGGGTCTGGGTTCAACTTCAGCTCCAGCTGTACCACTCACTCTGTGGGTAATTCTGGGCAAGCTGCATCCCCGTCCACTGTCTCTTTCCTACCGTGAAAAACTGGAGTCATAGTGCCTCCCTGCCAAAGTTGTGTGAGACTCAAATAAGATCATGTATAGGAAGTTCCTGAGGCAGAGCTGGAATAAAGATGGTGATGGTGAAACATTTATTCCTGTTCTACCTCTTCACCACCCAAACCCCAGGCCCCTCCTCGTCTCCCTGGCTGCCCTGCAGCTGGTAGACACCGGGACCAGCACTACTATTGATATTTGCCACCAGTGTCTACTCTGATGGATCAGCAGGCATGCAGTTCCAGTTGTTATTTACTTTGAATAAACCCACCCCACGAACACCACCACGCCTCCCCATTTTCCCCTTCCATCTCCATCCCTGAAATCCACTTCAAAGGCCAAACCAAACCACCCCCCCACTTATCTCTCAGCTTCCCTGGACTCCTCCAAACAGTGATGATCTGTCCCCACTTTGAGGTCCCAGTCACTGGGCGCTGATGGCAAGGTGAAATGCATGATGCTCCCTCAACATTCATGTAGCATCTACACTCTGTCCTGAACTTGGGAGACATGGCAATGAAAAACACATAGTCTCTACCCTTAAGACGTTCACAGGCTAGTGGGCGGGAGAGCTGTGTAAATGAACCATGACAATGCGGTGTGGTAAGGCTTCAGTAACTGTGTGGGCTAGACATACTGAGAGGGGGGAGCTCTAACTTTGCCTGGGGCTACCACTGTGAATGCGGCTGCAGAGCTGAGCCCCCTGCTCCTCTACTGCAAGATCCGCTTGATGCAATGCTGCAGTAAGAGCCAATACTGTCCGTGCTGAGAGAGAATAAGCCAAGGACAAAATAATAATGGTGTTCGACCTCAGATCTGGGTCACATCTGTGTATCCAGTTTCTGGTTGAGTTTGGGCCACAGAGTAGGTAACCGAGGAATCAGAGAATGCCCACAGCCACAGGCAGGCCTCACAACTTAGCAACATTCTTGATTGAATACTGTAAAAGCCAGAGAAGGAAGAAAGAGTTCAAGGAAATAGTCTGTTTGGCCAAGACAACTCAGTTTCCATCTTGCCTGCTCCAAATTTGCTCCAACCCTCTCTTCACCCAAGCACTCTCCTCCCAACCAGAAAATGTCATCTGTCCAGAGACAGCTCTCCACCATTTTCTTACCATAATCAAATGGTCAACAGATACACAATCATAACTCCAGGCCCTTTGAAAGGAATGCTGATTTAAGGAAAGACTTAACAATGGGACCAGGTTCAACAAGACTTCATTTGTCTAGCAACATCAGCTGCTGGACCAGAATCAAGAACTAAGAAGAAATAAAAACATTCCTCTGTGAGGCCAAAAGAGATACCCTGAAATCTATGTACTAACACCCATCCACATGATTCGCTGGAAAGTCTATTAGGACCACACGCAGCACCCACTGATTCTTATTTCTTGTCTATTTTTGGATCTCAAAAAGACAGAATTGGAATTGTCATAATCCCTGGATCATGTCACACACATCATGGTCCATGCTTGGACTGCCTTTTAATTAGTTAATTAATTAGTTATAACATTGTAAATACCAATTAACCCATGATGTAAAATGAAAGCCAGGACCTTGAGGGGTATCATAAGACACTAAATGAAACCTCTTGCAGCCACCCATTAACTGCCCCAGCTCAGGTATCCATCATCCTGGGTCCTGTGTTCATCATTGCTTTAGTCTTCTTTTTAATTAGTTGTATCATATGTATTTCTGTGTGTGTACAGGCACATGCATTGTTTTTAACTTTATATAATCTTGCTGAATATAACCTCTTTATATAACCTTGCTGTGTATAACCTTTCACTTTATAGCATTTGGCTAAGATTCACCCATATTGAGGCATTTGGAAGGCTGTATAATGCCCCATTGGGTGGCTTTGCCATACTTTATTCACCACCTTTCCTGGTGACATCCAGGTTTTTTCCACCGTGGTGACTGCTACGACAAAGGTCATTGTACGTACCTCCTGCTGAATGTGTGCAAGAGTTTCTCTTGAGCAGGTGCCTAGGAGTGGACCAGTTGGCTCTAACCTGCTTGAGAATTTGGATAAGTCTAAAGGGCATAAAGATGTAAATGTAAGACTGGAAACCATACGACTCCTAGAGGAAAACATAGGCAGAACACTCTTTGACATAAAATAGTATCAATATTTTTCTGGATCTGTCTCCTAAAGCAAAGGAAATAAAAGCAAAAATAAACAAATGGGACCTAATTAGACTTAAATCTTTTGCGCAGCAAAGGAAACCATTGACTAAACGAAAGACAGTCTACTGAATGGGAGACAATATTTGCAAATGGTATGACCAATAAAGGGTTAATATCCAAAATATATAAATAGCTCATACAACTCAATATCAAAAAAAACCAAACAACCCAATTTAAAAATGGGGAGAAGGGACTTCCCTGGTGGCCCAGTGGTAAAGAATCCGCCTTCCAATGCAGGGGACGCGGGTTCAATCCCTGATCTTGGAACTAAGATCCCATATGCTGTGGGGCAACTAAGCCCGCGAGCCATGACTACTGAGCTCACGCGCCTCAATGAGAGAGAGAAAATCCACACGCCACAACTAGAGAGAAGCCCGCGCGCCGCAACGAAAGATCCCACGTGCTGCGACTAAGACCCAACACAGCCAAGAAAATAAATTAATTAAGTAAATAAACATTTTTTAAAAAATGGGCAGAAGACCTGAATAGACATTTCTCCAAAGAGGACATGCAGATGGACAACAGGCGCATGAAAAGATGCTCAACATCACTAATCATCAGGGAATGCAAATCAGAACCACAATGAGACAGCACCTCTTACCTGTCATAAAGGCTATCAACAAAAAGAACACAAATAACAAATGTTGGCGAGGATTTAGAGAACAGGGAACCCTCGTACAGTGTTGGCGGAATGTAAATTGGTACAGCCACTGTGGAAAACAGTATGGAGGGCTCGCAAAAACCTAAAAATAGAACTACCATACGACCCATATGATATATACTCCTGGGTATATACCTGAAAAAAACAAAAACACTAATTTGAAAAGATACACGCACCTCAATGTTCATAGCAGCATTATTTACAACTGCCAAGATATGAAAGCAACCCAAGTGTCCATCAACAGATGAATGGATAAAGAAGATGTGGTATATATATGTATATATATATACATATATATATACACACACACACACACACACACACACACACACACACACACACACAATGGAATAGTACTCAGCCAAAAAAAATTAAAAAGAATGAAATTTTGCCACTTGTAACAACATGGATGGGCTTGGAGGGTATGACACTAAGTGAAATAAGTAAGACAGAAAGACAAGTACTGCATGATATCACTTATATGTGGATCTTAAAAATACAACAAACTAGTGAACATAACAAAAAGAAACGGACTCACAGATATCGAGAACAAACTCGTGGCTACCAGTGGGGAGAGGGAAAGGGGGAGGGGCAATATAGGGATGGGAAATTAAAAGCTACAAACTTATGTATAAAATAAACTACAAGGATATATTGTACAACACAGGGAAGATAGGCAATATTTTGTAATGACTATAAACCTTTAAAAACTGTGAATCACTATATTGCACAATGTAACTTATATAATATTGTACATCAACTCTACTTCAATATAAATAAATAAATAAATAATTTTTTTAAAAGAAGAAAAATTATTTCATCAAATAACTCATTTCCCAACAGAACCGGAAAGGGGAGGCCCTGCAACCAAGAACACCATTCCAGGAAGGTGGAGCTGTGCCCTGGATTATCAATCTCCCAGGAAGACTGTGGATGTTGCACACGTCAAAACACACTCAGAGGTCAAGAAGTAATTCCTGAAAAATGCCTTTTTCCCAATTTGGGAAGCAACAGGGGAACCTCGGCCTCCCTTTCCCAGCTGCCCATGCTAATCCCTCATTGCACATCGTGGGGAAGTTGCCATGGTACAGTATGGACAAGGGTTACTTAGCAGACAAGGATGTGTAGAGATGGGTGGGGGGAACAACCAGTGAGAAGACACAGAGAATCAGAGAGACCCTGAAAACGTTAATGCCAAAAGCACCTCAGCAATCACAAAGTTCAACTCCCTGTCCCCATTTTACAGATGCAGAGAATGAGGCCTGAAGAGTACAAATGATTTAGTCATCCTGTCTCAGTGAGATCAAGAACTGCAAAAGACATCAACTCCAATCATCTCTCTAATGATTGAATTTCTCCTAAAATATCCCCCAAATAAGTGGTTATTCAGGTCTTGTATTTACTCATAAGACAGAGAGCTCCCACCTTTGGAAGCACCATGATTTATCATTGAAGAGTATTGACATAGGCTTAAAATTGAGCTGAAATATGCCTCCCAGTACCTTCCACTCATTCAACTCTGTGGATGCCACACAGAATGGTAAAATAATAATAACAACAATGATAATAATACAAGTTCACAATCCAAAATCTAAAAATGTGAGACACAAATGTAAAACACTGTTATGATGCCTTTGGCAGCAAAGCTGACCCGAAAGGGTGAGTGTGTGTGTGTAGATAAATCCCACTCAGTATGAGTATGTTGGACTTACAGAAATACCTCCCTGTTTGATTAATTTTCCAGACCACACTGGGAGCGTTACATAATATAAGGCATTTGGAATGTACTATTACAGTGAACCATATAAAATTATTATTATTGTAGGTCAAGAATAGTCAGATATTGGCAATTTCATATTCAACTTAATGCTTTTCTAAAACCTGGTCCCGAGGATTTTGCATTAAGGACTTGAGGACCTGTGATTAAAAGAGGAGCCTCCATTTTAAAGCACTAACTATGTGACAGGTACTGCCTCAGAAGTGACTCGAAATTTAATATCTCCACCCAAGCCTCTCCCCAGGACCCCAGTCATCCAACTGCCTCCTCATCATGTCCTCTCCACTTGGTGTCTAAAATCACCTTACAGGATGCACATCTTGATCCGAGATCTTGAACTCTCTCCCCCAGTCTTCCTTGTCTCCATGAAAGGCATCTTCATCCTTCCGATGTTCCAACCAAGAACTTGGACTCGGACTTTTCTCTTCTCTTTCCCGCTCATTCACATTCAGCTCGATAAGAAATTATATCTGCTCTACTCCAAAATATATCCTGAATCTGCCATTTCTTGCGATCCTCCCTGACACCACCCTATCCAATCCACCATCACTCCTCACCTAGGAAACTGCAGTAGCTTCCAACATGGTCTCCCTGATGCCACCCTCCTGTCTTCAGGCCACTCTCAACAGAGCAACCAGGATCATCCTTTTGAAGCTCAAATCGGAACCCACCACCCTTCTGCACCACACCTTCCAAAGACTCCCCAACTCACTGAAGGAGAAGCCAAGCCCTACCCAACTCTCACCCCAGAAGCCCTGTGTGGTCACCCTCCTCCAACACTGCTCCAGCCATCCTGGCCACCTTGATGCTCCTTGAACACACCTGCTTCAAGGCCAGGAGAAATCTTCTACCAGACACCCACAGGGCTTCCCCTCACTCCACGTCTTCACTCAAATGTCCACTCTCAGGAAAGCTTGCCTCTTCTGACCACCCTATTTTAAACTGCAACTAAGGTAACTCCCTGGCTCTCTTTTCTGTTTTTTAATTTTTTTCTAAAGCACTAAGGCCATGTACTATACTATAAATGTAACTTATTTTTGCTGTCTACTGGCCATCTCCGCCCACTAGAATATGAGCTTCATGAAACCAGGGATTTTTATCTGTTTTCATCACTACTTTATCCCATCACCTAGAACACTATCTTGTACCCAATAGTAAGCACTCAAGTATAATAGCTCATTATTTATCTGTAAGCTATTTACCTCTGCCTTAGAATCCACTGAGAATCAAGAAGGAAGGGAGAAGTACCTTGTAGCAGCCAAAACAGATGTCTGTATCACCAAAAAGGTTATACAGATGGCAAATGAGTGCATGAAAAGATGTTCAATGTTGTTAGCCATTAGGGAAATGCAAATTAAAACCACAGTGAGATATCACTATACACTTAACAAAATAGCTGAAATAAAAAATAGTAGTAACCCCAAATTTTGGAGAGAGGATGCAGAGAGGATGTTGGTTCTTTCACACATTGCTGGTGGGAAATAAAATGATACAACCACTCTGGAAAAGAGTCTGGCAGTTACCTACAAACTATGTGCCAACTGTATGACCCAGCACTTTCAGTCTTGGGCATTTACACTAGAGAAATAAAAACATGTTCACACAAGAACCTGTACACCAGTATTCATAGCAGCTTTATTCATAGTAACTCTAAACTGGGAATAACCCAAATGTTTATCAGTGGGTAACTAGTTAAACTGTGGTCCATCCATACCATGGAACACCATTCAGCAATTAAAAGATATGAAGTATCGGGCTTCCCTGGTGGCGCAGTGGTTGAGAGTCCGCCTGCCGATGCAGGGGACGCGGGTCCCGGTCCGGGAAGATCCCACGTGCCGCGGAGCGGCTGGGCCCGTGAGCCATGGCCGCTGAGC
>NC_041222.1:10761149-10793645 GCF_002837175.3 Physeter macrocephalus | reverse complement strand
TGCGCGTCCGGAGCCTGTGCTCCGCAACGGGAGACGCCACGACGGTGAGAGGCCCGCGTACAAAAAAAAAAAAAAAAAAAAAAAAAAAAAGATATGAAGTATTAATCATACAATAATTTGGATAGACCTCAAGGAAATGATGCTGAGTGGGGAAAAATAGCCAGTCCCCAAAAGACACAGACCACATGATTCATTTATATTACGTTGGCAAATAACGTTAATTCCAAGTTGGAAAGTAGATTTGTGGTTGCCAGGAATTGAGGGAGGAAGAGGGGGAGGATGGCAGCTGTGACCATAAAATGCAGCACGAGGGATCTTTCTGATGGAGATTTTCTGTATCTTGACTGTAGTGATGGTCACAGGATTCCATACATGTGATGAACATCACAGGACTAAATACATATACACAAAAAAGTGCATATAAAGCTGGTAGAATCTGAATATCAGTGTCAACTTCCTGGTTGTGGTAGTATATCAATATTATCCTTACGCAAGATGTTGTCTTTGGGGAAAGCAGAGTAAAGGGTATATAGAATCTCTCTGTATTTTTTCTTACAACTATACGTAAATCTACCTCTACAGTTATCTCAAATAAATGTCTGTAGGTCCATATGCCCTAAAACTCTTATCCTCTTCCCAAAGGAAGTTCCTCAGGCACAAACTCAGAATCCATTGACCCTTACTTTAAACAGAATTATAACAAGCTTAGTTACCACATTTTGCAGATAGCTAGATACATTAGAATGAGGAGAGTCCGCTAGCGTTCTCAAGGTCACACAATAAAGGGACTAAAACCCAGGTCTCCAAATCCCCAGTCTGGTGTTTTCAGTATTCACTATCTTTTAAGGCCTTCTTATATGATGGATGATAATATATATACCTCTTCATTTGAACCCATACATTTACCACTTTTAAGACCCTGGTTTGATCAAGTGCACCAACTTTCTAAAAAAGAAATACAAGGGTAAGAACACATTTGTAAATCCCTTCAGGATGATTTGATGTTAAGTGTGATTTTGTGTTTAAAAGTTACAACAGCAAAGAGTTAGGTTAGTTTCAAGGAAAAGTTTCTTATTTGATTTGTTAAACCAAGAATGGGTAACCACGGAACACAAAAAATCATCCTTTGCTGGAGTTCTCTGAAAATATGTTAGATGCTTATTTCAATAGATGTTGGTTAAGAGTCTTCTGTGTGACAGTTACTATGTTAGAAGATACAGGGAAGGGTTGTGACTGCCCTCTTAGATTTGCTACCTTAATGAGGGTGATGAAAAACAAATCAATCAGAGTCTAGTATGAAGTAGTCAATGACAGAGGAAGAATGGGAAGCTATAAGAACATAGATGAGCATCTCATCCCATCTTGGAGGCAGGGAGATGCAGGAAAGTTTTCTACATGAAGTTGAAAAAAATATGGGAGCTTGGTGATATGAAAGGAAAGGAATGGAAGATTTCCCAGTGAAGGGAACAGCAGATATAACAGTGCAGCTAGTCCACAGTGCATTTGGAGGAACTGCAGCTTGGAACGTAGTAAGAGAAGAGCTGGATGCCGAGGAGGGATGATGGTGGGCAGGTCATGAAAGGCTTTTCCAAGTAGCCTGAAGGGTTGAGGCTGATGTAAGCAGAAATAGCGACTGAATGGAGGCACTAGTCAGACTGGTTTCCACAACATGCCACAGGACATCCTTAAGCTTTCCTCTTTCTGTAACCCATCTTTTTGCAGGGCCCTCTATGCTTGTCCACTATCACCCTCCCTAAGTTTCAAGACCTTGTTCCAATACCACCTCTTTCTCCAGGAAGCCTCCCAACCGCTAACTGGAAGGGATGACCTACTCCGGGTAGGGTGGGTATGGGTGTCTGTGTAGGTGCGCTGTATAGCATCACATACAGTATCGCGTAATAATCAGGATGCTCTGGAACCAGCTTGCCCCACTTCCAAGCCTGGCTTTACTGAGTACTCTCTACGCTCCAGTTGCCTTACCTGTCAGGGGGAAATAACAACATTTCTACGTCAAAAGATTATCTCAGGGTGGAATAATTTCACGGATACATTTAACTCACTCAGAAGAGTGACTGGCCCAGAGCCAGCGTTTCATCAGTCTTAGCCTTTGGTACATGTTGTGGCCCCCGTACACACCCAACTGTAGGCTCAGTCAACTTTGGACTCATCAGAGAGTAGAAGTCAATGTCCTCCCCTTATAGACAGTCACCTCTATGACCTCATACTCTTCCCTCAGGCATTTGGTCAACACAGGCTAGAAATACGCTTTCCTTTCACAGGCAACCGTGTAGTAGAGGCAAGAACCTTAAACCATGATTTGGAAAACCTAGATCCTCTTCCTGGCTCCTCTGTCTTAATCCCTGGCTGACCTAGGGCAAGTGCCTTCTCCTTCCAGAACGTCATTAGTCCCATCTGTGCGATGGGAACGAGCTCCTAGGAGACTCAAAACGACAGAGGGCTTGGCAGCACTTTGCAAACTGGTGATGCAAACGTGGTTTCCATCTCCCAGTCTGCAAGCCACACCACCCATACTCACTTTCACTTCCGGAAGAAGCACACTCCCCAGACTGGCACACTGGCAGGCCTCCAGCTCAGGGAGCAGGTATATTTTCATTGGCCCCTCCCACTGACTTGATGAATTCATTTTCTCCTCCTCCAGGGACTTTCCTAACTTCCTTCTGTAAATGAAGGAAGGCCAACATGAGCACACTGTATATATAAATATGCTTGGGAAAGCTTTCCTCTTCTTCTCTCCTTCTCTTTTTTTTTTTTTTTCTTAAACCAAACTTGGTTTCTGTTGTAGGCGGTGCATTCCCTAGCAGGGTAGGGCGGGGCACAGTGCGCTGTGGAAAGTGGAGGGGGGAGGGCAGGGGGAGGAGTAGGCAGTGATTAATTCACCCACTGTGAGAGCTGGGCTTCTATTTAATGGGGGGTCTCTCTGCCCTGAAGGAGTCAGAGGCAACTCCAGGACCATCAGGTGCATGGCAGAGGATCTAGGGCCGGGCTTTGGGGAAACAGCCAGTGTCGAAATGCTGCCCGAGGACGGCGGCTGCAGGCCCAAGGCCAGAGCTGGGCTAGCATCCAGGAGCAACAGCGCACGCTGGGCTCTGACCTGCTGCCTCGTGTTGCTCCCCATCCTGGCAGGACTCACCACCTACCTGCTCGTTGGCCAGCTCCGGGCCCAAGGAGAGGCCTGTGTGTTCCAGGTAAGCAAGACTCCACAGTGACCCGGGGGGTCAGCAGACCCCCCGGGGCCACCTGGCCGCTACCACAGCTCTGGACACAGCTTCTTGGTCCATCATGGTCCCTGCTTCCATACGCAAAGGAAAGGTAGAATGTGAAAGGTGGAGAACTCCAATTTGGTTTTTATTCTCAGTATTTCTGGGGGATGAATTGTGCCTTTTTAGGTTTATATGGAAACAGCCACAAGCCACTTATTTTAGATAATTATAATCATAGTGCACTGATAATTTGGGAACATTCATTTTCTTTAAGAAAAATGAAAAACTAAAAAAAAACAAAAAACTAAATTACAAAACTAATACATACTCATTGAAAAAAGGTAGAAAACACAGATAAGGAAAAGAAGATAATTATCATCACCCATAACTGCATAGAGTGACCACTATTAACACTTGGGGATATATAATTCCGTATTTTTTAATAAGATGGGATTATTTTGAGTCTCCTATTAAGATTTTGTTTATTGTTAGTAAATTCACAGCAGCATGATAATATAGATGGTTGTACTGTATTCCTATGTATGTATGTGCTATAATTTAATCAACTCCCCTTTCTTGGGTTTAGAAATATTCTTTTTTGAAGCTCAAGAAAGAATCTTCTACCTGATTATTTATCTCTCTGGTCTTGGTAGGGGTGGGGTGTCAGGGAGCTTAGTCAAAAAAGAATACAGGGTCTAGGGAAAACAATGGAGCAATGGTGGGCAGGTGCTGACAGGTGACAGGGAAAACATAGTTCTAGACTAGGAACTTCAAAAACCTTAGAACCTGAAGAATGTGTCATTCAAGGGATACCCTTTAAAAAACAAAAACAAAAACAAAAACAACTCTCCTACATAATCTCTGGTAGCCAATTTAACCTCGGTCCAAAGTATTAAATTCCAGAGGGGAAAACAGGTTTTTCAGTTGGTTTAATTGGAAACCTGTTTTCTAAGCACTGCTGGCAACTTCAAAGCAGAGACCATGAGCAAGCCATGGTTAATGTGTAACTTTCATCACCCATGAGGGTCAGCAAACAGACTGAGATTCAGACAGCAACATCCATGGCCACATGCCATCATTCAGGAAATGTAGAAATATGCAGACAACCGGAAATGCTGTTCATGTTACAGGAGAACGGGAGGGCTGGGGGTTCAGGCTGTGATGCCTAGACCACCATGGGGCTGGTTCCAACAAAGTCAAACTGCAGGATGCAGTCAGCATTCTGGACTCAGTCCCTCTTTAGCCAGAAAGAGATGGCTGTTCTTGAATGAGGCATTAAGTGGCTTCCAGTAACCTGAGCTCTCCTGCGTTCTGATGAAAAACACTCCGTCTGCCCCAAATGATGTCTGAGACTGCCCATGTTGTGTTGATCTAGAAGGCCATCAGGTGGGATGCCACGGTACAGCGGAGGCCAGTGATGTGCTTTAGGAAGAGAGTGTGAAGCACAAGCTGGCGCTGCACAGGAAGCCCCTCGAGGGAAGGAGCTGCATGCCTGCCCTGTTGCAGGCACTCAAGAGATGCAAAGGCCAATACCCCATTCTGTCATGGGGACCTTTGGAGCTGTGGTTTGGCCAGGCTATATAACTTAGAAGAAAAAGAAAGGGAAATGGGGCTAAGTCTGGGGCACATGCAGCAATCTGAGTACCGAAAAGAAACACCTGGCCCATTCAAAGACGAGATTTAAGTAAGAATGCTTAAAGAGTTCAAAGAAAGGTCAATTTACTGAGTTGCAGACAGATTAATGAGAACCGCAGGGCCGGAAGCATCCTGGGGTTACCGACGGTATGAAGCTGGTCACCACCCCTTGGCCTGAAGAGGCAAATAGCGGGAAAAGTTTTAGAGGAAGCCAAGGAGACCTAAAACGTAGGAGAGGGCCTGCCTGGAGGAGCTGAGGGCCGAGTTGAGGGAGGCCATCTGCCAAGGCAGCAGGGAGGGCACACAAAGCAGGGAGGGAAACTCCGACCAGTCTGCCCCCAGCCTCTCATCCCCTTGGCCAGACTCAACTGGAAGCCGGGCTCAAAAGAGCCAAGGAGCAAGTGTGCCAGGAGGTCAGGGAGGTCAGAGAGGGCTCAGGGCATAGAGTGGATCCGGAGGGGCTAAAAGACAATAACCAGCTTAAAAGAGATGCAAGAAGATGGGATTCAAGTGGGAAAACCAGGTCACCGGGACAGCCTGGGGACATAACAATGAAATGCCAGGACTCTTAGTCACCTGAGTTTGACTCCCAGCTCCGTAACCTCCAGCTGTGTAAATAAGCACATGGCTTCTTTTTTTTGTAGTCTGTTTCTCTTTCTACCAAAAAAAGATACTAGTATCAGTACTCTGACAGCACTAATAAGGTATGTGCAGGAGCAGTTTATATGTTGGGAATGTAAGGAGAGCTACAAGTACGCGGTAACAGGACTCGACAGCACCATTTGTCACGCAGAGTTCATCCAAACTTCTCCTTGTAATTGAGGTGACCATCTGTGTTAGGTAATTGGCTTTCTCCAGGGGAAAAACCAACTTCTAATTTCTTTACGGTAGTTTTGCAAATTGGAGCAAGGTGCCCACCTAAATTAGGCACCTGTCTTCCTACAGAAACTGGGAGATGAGGGCATTACCTCTCCTGATGTTCACATTTCAGAGAGATGCTCCCAGGTCACGGGGGCTGGTGTGGCGGTTGGCGGGGTGGGGAAGAAAAGGCCCATCTGTTCTTCAAAAGGATTTATATACACTTCAAAGCAAGAAGAAAGTACTTACAAGTTTTCTAACCTAAATGCTCTAGGAAAAAGGAAGGGAAAGAAATCTCGTCCCTTATTTCCAACAGGGGGAACTAAGCCTCTTATTTTTCATTTGCACTTGTCCTTATGATCTAGATCCCACAGTTAGTAAGACCTAGATCCAGAACTCAAACTCAGATCTGTCTCCCTCAAAGCCTGGAACATTCCACAAGCCCTGCAAATACAAAGCCCCACTGTGATCCGCCCGAGGGGACTCCCCCAGACTCACCTAGGGACCAATAACCACCTTCGCTGCCACCTACACCCGCTTCCCCTGTGTCCCAGCCTTGCTCCCTCCTTCTCTTCGCCTCCCGCACGCAGCCCCACAGTCCTCCTCTTCTGCCCACAGCCTTCGTGAGATCCATGGAATCGGAGATTGTTTATGGAATGAGTTTCCCATCCCCACAGTGGCCAGGCAGAAGGCAATTCAATTCTAACACAAGACAAATGGAGAGAGGAGGCTCACACAGACCTTCAGATACATTCACAGGCCTGAAGAGCAGGCTCAGCAGCAGCAGAGGATAAGCTGATGATAACACTGACAGTGACAACGACATGGTATGAGCTCCCCCCTCAGACTTGTAGAGAGCTCTCACAAACACGGTCCCGCTGGATATCCACACCAACCCAGAGATGCAGTCAGACGGTGCGCAGTGGCATGTGGCAGGCGGGGAACCTGGAGAGAGCGCATCTGCGTGAGCACCCAAGGTCACAGCCGGGGCGGGGGGGTGGAGCCGAGTCTCAGTTGGCAAACCCAGTTTCTCTTGGTTTCCCTGTTGCCTCCCTTCCACCTCCTCCCCAACCACAGTCAAGCTCTTGATCCACGAAAGTACTTTCCATCTGCCCTTTTTGTGGATGAGGGAGGGGATCACCCTCATGTGTTGAGGAGGATAGGGACCAGGAGTATTCTGTAAAACAAGAAATTCTGTAAAGATGGGCCTGGTCTTGATTCTCCACACGGGAGCCAAAATTATTCTTTGGAAGCTTTCACTGCACTGTGTCACCCCTGTGGCTTCATCTTCTACCCTTTTCCCTTCTCTCCTGCCTCTGGCCTCTCAGCCACCCCAGCTTCCCTCAGTTCCCTCAGGACCCCAGTGCTCTCCTGCTTCCCATCCTCACCGGGGCTGTTCCTTCTGTCAGGGCTGCCCTAACGGACCTCCTCATTCCATCCTTGTAGCAACCAGAGGAGGCCGGCATTCCTGAGAATCTTTTCTACTCTAATTCAGAAGGGAGTTGAGGCTTGAGGAGGCTCAGAAGAACTTTAAAGGAAGAGAGTGAGCAAAGTGCAGAAGCTCCCCGAGTTTCAGTCTTCCCATAATACCCACCCTACTGAAGCGCAGTGAGGATTCTAAGGAATCTCTATAAAGCCCCTCACAAGTGCTTGCAATATGGGCACTAGTTGGGTATTTGTCCCTTTCTTTCCCCTAAGTGGAAAAGCTCTTCACAGATTTATAGAAATTAAGAGACGGAAGTGCCCTTGGTCCCAGGGTCAGCAACTATGACCCACGGGCCAACTCTCACTCACTGCATGTTTTATAAATAAAGTTTTATTGAAACACAGCCACACCCATTTGCTTACGTACTGCCTTGGCTGTCTTCACACTAAACAGCAGAGTTAAGTATTTGTGACAGAGCCCATATGACTTGCAAAGTTAATATTTACTATGTGGCCCTTTACAGGAAAAGTTTGCTGACCCTTGATCTAGTGTAATCTCCTCGTTTTACAGTTGAAGAAACCCAGGATCAGAGAAGGGAAGGAAAAGTTCAGGGTCACAGAGCAGGTTGGGGGCAGACCTAGAACTAGACACCATTTCTACGTTGCCTGGCCTCCTTCTACCAGAAAACAGGACCAACTCCTTTCTTGCTGGGTCCCTAGACCAGACTGTGGAAAAGCAACAGCAACTTGTGAGTAACGTTCCGGGTTTTTATTAGCAGCAACAAAAACGGTCACCAAGACTGTTAAAAAATATTTTAAACTGGACTCTTCCTTCAGGGGTTGTGTAAGGAAAGATTCAACATGACAAACTTATTATCCAGTAAGTTGCAGGGCAGAAATCAAAATTAGATTTGAGAAGGTTGGGTTAACTGCCTTTAGGTGAAGTGACCATAAATATAGCATCAATTAAATATATCATGGTCCTTTCATGCAATGGAAAATTAAAATGAAGCATCTCTATGTGTGAGGATGGGGAATTTCTTGAAGATGTATATTAAGTGAAAAAATCAAAGTACATAACAGCATACAGAACGTGAAACACTTCATTTTCTGAAAAAATAATGCACATTAATATATATGAATGTATTTATAAACGCATAGACTGTCTCAGGAAGATGAACAAAGAGTCTGGTAACTCTGTTAGCATCCAGATGGGGAAACTGGGTGTCTGGGTAACAAGGGAAATGGGGACACATTTTTGAACCTATATCCTTTTGTACAAAATGTATTTGTTACCTATACAAAAAAATACATACATATATATTATATTTAAAAAAATACATATATATATGTATATATATATAATATAGAGAGAGAGAGACACAGTAAAATGTTTTAAGATCTTTAGACTCCTGGAGAATGCTAGATAGATTTGCATTGTGGAAAAACCATGGGTCAAAAGTTCAAACCCAGTTTGATTTCTGGCTTAGCCACTTCTTAGCCATGTCACCTAACCTTCCTGGCCTCAGCTTTTTAATGTATGAAATAGAGATAATTAGAAATAAAACCCTTAAAGTATCTGGCAGGGGGTGGAGGATTAGCAATTGTAACAGTTATGTCCTCGGAACTTCCCTGCTCATGGAAGTTACGTCAAAGAGAACAAATTCTGCAGCTGCCCTGGAATCTGCCATCACCAGGCCAGAGAGCAGGTTCTGGCACTGGAGGGCTTTTCTTGGTCTCTGATATTTGTGAGCTATCTTCGTGCCTCCTTCTCCACCCTGGTCTTGTACCCTCAACCCACGCTCCAATCCATCCTTTACCGGCTGCACCTGACCATGGCCTGGGCCTTCTTTTGGTCCTTAATGGCATCCATTGCCTTCAGGACAGGTCCACCGCCCCCACTCTGGCCCACAGGTCCCCAGAGGCCAGGCCTTTGTCTTCCACGAGCACTGCTCCAGAACACTAGACTCTATGCTCCAGGCATAACTGAATGCACCACACTGGCTCAGCCCAAGCCCAGCACAGAACGGGCACTCAGCACTGTACAATGAAGAGTCAGGGATGCCAAGGGAGGCACTGCTTCCCAGGGCTGCACCACTGTCAGTCTCTGTCCTTCCCTCCAAGTCCTACTTCTAGGATCATCTACACACATTTTCCTCACCTCTCTTTGGTCCCCTCCAATCTCACTTCCAACCCTTCCTGAAAATCCATGCAAGGCCTTTTTCCCTGCACTTCCTTTCTCCTACACATTCCTCTGAGACGCCCTGGTTTCCATCCAGGCCAGCAGGACCCCATAGTGATGTCAGCTCAGGCTTCAGAGGTACACAGATTAGAAGGAAAGCCATGGCCCCACCACATCACAACTGTGACCTTGTAATAATTTATTATACATCAGACTCCATTCTAAGTTTTTCATATTTAGCGTTTTGAGAAGAGTACATGAGATCATGCTATAAAGTTCTTAATGTGAAGTCTGTTTACCATTGGTAAACATGTTACATGTTTACATGTTTACCTTGGTACTTCATGCATCATCTCAGGTAATCCTTGAAAGTGCACAATGAAGAAAGTACTACTGTTATCTCCGCTTTAAAGAAGATGAATCTGAGGCTTAGAAAATCGAAACCCCGTGCCCAGAGTCACACAGAGTGGGACACTGGGACTCAACCCCACGAGTGTGTTCCTCCTAAGCACTACACTAGCGTGCCTCTGAGCATAAACCCAGCAAATCATCCACTTTCTGGCAGTGGTCAGGGGGATTTAAAAATGATACCCTAGAAAATGCCTTTCACATAGTAAGTGCTCGTAAGTGCTAGTTCCCTTCCTCCCCTGGGGACACCTAGCTATCCCTGGCATACAGAGGGCACTCACTAAGCACTCCCCGGTTGGAGAGAAGGATGGAGAGATGCACAAGGTACCTGACCTCCCTAAGTCTTATACTCCCTGTCTATAAAATGGGGAGTGTAACACACTTTCTTCATAGCATTTTGCTGAGAATTCTGCAAGGAGAAGTCCAGAAATCTACTGCCATAAGGTAGATGCTCCACAGACATTACTTCTCTACTGACTCCACACCTTGAGCCTTTTATTTCACTCAAGCTATTCCCTCTGTTGGATGAGGACAGTAACGATAAGCCCCTCTGCAAAACACTGAGCACTCAGTGGCTGCCTCTGCTGTGGCCTCAGGGAGCCCTGGCACAGCCGGAGGAGAAGCCCAGCTCACTCCCAAGGTCAGACCAGGGGCAAAGGGCAGAGAATCCAGAGAAGGTGAGGGTGCGCTGTCGAAATGAAAGGAAGGGAGGGCAAGCGAGCAGGGAGTATGAACCCCACACCTCCGCTGCAGCTCCTGGCTGGGGATTCAACGATCCATTCATTCCCCCTTTCAAATCAACACACACATCACTCAACCCCAGCTTCCTCATCTAACAGACCACAGGCAGCCCAGCAGCCGCAGCACCGTGGCTGTAAGAGGTCATCTCCCAGCCTGGTGTCCTTAATGAGGCCCAGGAGCTGACAGCAGCAACAAGCATGGAGTTTGAACAGGTGGAGGGATATCCCATTCCCTAAACTCCTGTAGACTCTGAAACGGCAGGAGTCCAGAAGCAAACTGTGGACTGAGGAAGCCCCTCCTGTTGGGAGAAGGGGGAAGCCGTCCAGAGCTCCGAAATGATCTTTGTGCCGCTGGTCATAAAGAGACACACAGGTGGTTTGTTTACCACTACAGTGGTGGGACCAAGAGGAAGGTATATGGAACCAAAAACACATACCACGAGGACTGATTGAGCACAAACAAAGAAGGAAGATGAATTGGCTCTCCACTCTATGTGTCTGGTCTTTCTTAGCCATCACAACAGCCCTGGGAGGAAAGAATCATTGTTTTACTTTTATAGATGAGGAAACTTGAGTCTTACTGAGGTTAAGTGACAACTAGGAAATAATAGAGCTGGGATTTCCACATTTGCTGGGCTGCAAACACCACATTCTTTGCTCTGTACCACCCTAAGGGTTGCATGTAAAGCCCCGTCCAGTTAAAGACCTAAACGTAAGGCCAGACACTATAAAACTCTTCGATGAAAACATAGGCAAAACACTCTGTGACATAAATCACAGCAAGTTCCTTTTTGACCCACCTCCTAGAGTAACGGAAATAAAAAGAAAAATAAACAAATGGGACCTAATGAAACCAAAGCTTTTGCTCAGCAAAGGAAACCATAAACAAGATGAAAAGACAACCCTCAGAATGGGAGAAAATATTTGCAAATGAAGCAACTGACAAAGGTTTAATCTCCAAAATGTATAAGCAACTCATGCAGCTCAATAACAAAAAAACAAACAACCCAATCCAAAAATGGGCAGAAGAACTAAATAGACATTTCTCCAAAGAAGATATACAAATTGCCAACAGGCACATGAAAAGATGCTCAACATCACTGAATATTACTCAGCCATAAAAAGGAATGAAAGTGGGTTATCTGTAGTGAGGTGGATGGACCTAGAGTCTGTCATACAGAGTGAAGTCAGGAAGAAAAACAAATACCATATGTTAATGCATATATGTGGAATCTATAAAAACGGTACTGATGAACCTAGTGTTAGGGCAGGAATAAAGACAGATGTAGAGAATGGACTTGAGGACAAGGGGGGGAAGGGGAAGCTGGGATGAAGTGAGAGAGTAGCATTGACATAAATACACTACCAAATGTAAAATGGATGGCTAGTGGAAGCTGCTGCATAGCACAGGGAGATCAACTAGATACTTTGTGACCACCTAAAGGGGTGGGATAGGGAGGGTGGGAGGGAGACGCGAGAGGGAGGGGATATGGGGATATATGTATACGTATAGCTGATTCACTTTGTGGTACAGCAGAAACTAACACAACATTGTAAAGCAATTATACTCCAATAAAGATGTGGGGAAAAAAAATACAACACCGTCCAGTGCACCTTAGAGGAGGATGAAATGAAACAACCTTGGAATCAAACATGTCCAGGTTGGATTTATCCTTGTGCAAGTACAAACAGGAAATTGCAAGAGGAAAAGGCAAAGGCAAACGTCCGTGTATTTCTCCTAGAAGTGCTGGGAGGATGTTATGGATCATAAAATGTTTATGCCTTTGCAATTGTGGCATTTATGATGGCAAGAAATAGATATCTCTTCCTGTTTATGAATATACTAGAGAGTGAGTACAGAATATGGGAAAAAGGCTAAATGGGTCATTAGTTAAAATACGCTCAGGGGATTTTTCTGGGGAAATGCCAATAAGAGAATCTCAAAGACCACATCGCTTCAGGCTCATCCATTATGTAGTCAGCTAATGTTTATGGGGCTCCTGATACGTGCCAGTCTGTACTTGGTCTAAAGGTTTAGCTCCCAGGCCTTTCATGTACTCTTTGCCTTTGCCTTACAAAGACTACAATCAGGTGATAACCTCTTCTGAGAGCAGCTGTAGTACTTACTAGACGAGGAGCACACATAAACACCAGTAGGACCTGGCACAGGCAAACCCTCAGCTAGACAGTAGTCTCCTCCTTCCCTCCATCCTTCTTTCTTCCCTGTTGGAAGTATTAGAGAATTCCAAAAATGCTTAAAGTAATAGGTCATGGTTAGTTTGAGTTGGGGTTTACCAATCTATATGCAGCACCCCCGCCAAAAAAAAAAGCAAGAAGAAAAAAAAATAAAATCAAGTGAGAGTGAAAATTCCCTGACCTACAAGAACTAAGGGGTGAAAAGCACCAGCTTACTTTGCTCGGGCTAATAAATACCAGGGTGGCAGGCAACCCACTCTCCCACTAATATGTATGCCCATTGACAGACACATTTGCCTTTTCTGGCTCTGATCCTGGCCAACTGTCACAACTCTCAACAAACATTTCTAGAGCCACGGCTATGCTCCAAGCAGAGCCTGATGAAAAACTCTGGAGGCCCCAGTACTAAAAGATTATGGCTACCCGCCTCTACATAATCAAGTTTTAAAATTTAAACCAAAACTCAAAACTTTGCATGTATTCTAAAATTAAAGGGTCTCTTTCTTAGTTTTTTTAATTGTAAAACTGGCGAAAGTCACTGAAGCTGAATCTTACTCCATGTTCTGCTCTGTTTTCTGCCTGTCTTACTGGTGCCTGAGCATCAGTGTATTCTGCCAGTTGGATAATCCAGTGGGCGTGCCAGGCACTGTCTGAGGTGCTACAAATATAGTGGTGAGCAAGACAGGCAGAATTCTACAGGCAGCTGGAATTCTGCTAGAGAGAGAAAATCAATGGCATACAAATAAGTCATATCACTTGAGGGAATAATAAATGCTCCGAAGGGAAGATAAAATTGGACCCTGGTTCTCAGCCAGTGATCTGAGAAGGTATTTAAGGGGAAATAAATCACATTCTTCAGGGGTGTTCTTGGACTCCATGTCTATTCAGATTTGCAAGCTAATGTTGCAGTGACCAGCATCTCTCGGGAGCCATCATCTCCTTGGTATCCCAGAATAATCAGAAGTGATGGAGATGAGTCAGAGTTGGAAGACAGTACGCCATTTATTGACTTTTGTTATAAGCAACCATCTTGAAAGCGGGCATTGAGCCAGCTCACATGCATAAACCTTTCCTCAAAGACCTACTAGTTCATCCTCTCAAATCTCCTCTTCATTCATTCCTGCTTCTGATCACAATAACCTTCCTCCCATGATAAACAGCGATTATTAAGAGAAACAGCAATGGAAGGCTTTAGATGTTGTTCTTGGAAAGAGTCCCAGCTGACGTTCTTCTTGGAGACGCTTGGAATGTTGTGTTCTTCAAACCTGCCAACAGGCACTGTCGTAGCCTCCAGATGTTTAGTAGTATTCTGGGTGGGCCACTTAAAACCCACACACATCCAGCCATATATGAAAATAAAATGTGTGTCCAAGTTACAGAAATCCAGCAGAGCAAATAAGGTAATGTGTTCACTCCCAAATTCTTGCTAATGACAACGGGACTCTGAGCCAAAAGAAATGCTCCACTCTTAGCTGAGGGTCTGCTTAGACAAAAATAAGTAGGATGTTCAAGAAGGTTTCTCAGCAGAGAACTAAATGAAGTAGAAGGTGGCCAACCAAGGCAGCCATTTCCTACACAAGGGGATGCAACCAGGCTCTCCCAAATTCTTTTCGAGAGTTCACCTTCAGTTTTCCGCCTTGCCAAAGGATCGAATCCTTTGTCAGCTCTGTCAATAACAAGTAAGGAAACAGCCTACAGAATAAGGCCATTTCTAGGCTGCTTCTCCACCTTCCAAGCTCATCAAAGTTATTGATCCTGGATAAGTAGTCATGTCGATTGGGTTTAGGTTTTCAAAGACTGTGGTACTCATGACCCTATGCTAAAAGCGTATAATATAGTCACTCGGCAGCAGAAATGCTTGCAGCTTCCCAACTGCTCCTGTGCTCTGTTGGGCCTCCTTACTCTTGCACAAGCTTTTGGCCTTGTCTGAAATGGTCATTATCTTTATTACCTGGTTAATACCTGTGAGTATCATATACCTGTGAGTATATATAAGACGCAGTTCAGGTGTAATTTCCTGATTCTCCCACTTCTGGGGCAGGTTCCTGTTTTCTGGTCTCTGTGTTTCCCCCACTGTCACAGTTCATGGAACCACTAGTACTTATCCATCCACCTCAGCAGATGAGGGGCTTGCCTAGAAGTTATAAGGAGCCATGGCTGAGGGCTTGGGATTCTGGAGTCAGTTGACCTGGGTTAAAATCCTGCTCCTCCACTTTCCAGGTATAAGACACTGGGCAAGCTCCTTAATGTCCTAAGCCTAACTTTCAGTATGAGGATATAAATAGCATCCACCGTAGAGAGTCACTGACAGGCTGAAGGAGATAATGCATGCGAAGGGCTTAGCACAGCCCAGTGCCACTACTCCGTGAATCAACGGTAGCTACATTTACTGCCTTTTTCGTGTCCCTTGAATCATTCACTGTGGTTGCCTTCTTATGGCTGGAGTACAGAGAACTTGGAGAAGGACAAATAGTAGGTAACAAGGCTGCGATGGCAGTTGGGGCTTTGAATGCCAACACAAGTATCTGGGACTGTGTTAAAGGTTATGGGGGGCCATTGAAGGTTTATGAACAGAGATGTGTCTCAAAGTGGTGCTTTAGCAAAAGCCCTCTGAAGGCAGGGTAAGAGATGGGTTCAAGAAAAGGAGGAACCAGGTGGAGGAAGCTCTGTTAGGAGCCTATGGGAAGGATCCAGGAGAGCAGCGTGCTGAGGCCTGGAGCAGAGGCATGAATGAGAAAAACTCCAAAACAGAAATGAGAGCTTGGGTTTGTGGAAGAAGAAAGAAAGAAATTTCAGGCTTGGTAACTGAGGAGAGGCAGCAGTGCTGCCATCAACAGAATTAGGAAGTGGAAAAAAGAGCACTGGAAAGGGGAGAAAGTCAGTTAGTCATTCAAAGACAAGATCTCTGCCTTCCAGAGGGCTTCCAATAGAGGTTAGGTAACATGTCTTGGAGTAAAAAGAGCCTGGTGGTCTGGGCTCTAATAAGATCACTGTTATCACAGGACTGCTCGCAGACCTAGACTCACCAATGACACAGCTGCATCCACACAACCACACATGCATGTAGAGAATCCAGGCACACAACACCAGACCACAGACACATGCAGACACACAGATGCAAAAACACATTGACTCATACCCTCTTCCACTGATGAAGCTGTCTTCTCTCATACTCACATGGACATACAACTTCTCATTCACAAGTACACACACACACACACACACACACACACACACACTCCCACAAACACACATGAATTTTAAGATGTAAAACTGACAAGTGTTCATGGTGACATGAGGATCAGTGGTCTTGGGGACTGTGTAGTTATGAGGATCAAATCAGAAGACTCTGGGTTGAGTCAAAATTCTATCAGAGAAGAGAACACTGGAAAAGGTTAAGAGAGTGATATCATTCCTAAACTAAGAGCTTAGTTTTGCTCCTGAATTTATATGCAGGTCTTGTGAATGGTGGTTCTTCATTTTCCATGCATTCTTTGCATTGACTCATACAATTTCTTCATCTCAAATCTGGGAGTTATCTATTGCTGGGGTTGTTATTATTCCCATTTTTCAAAAGAAGACACCACAACTCAGAGCAGAAGTGTCTTGCTCAAGATTATATTGTTAATCAACGGTGGAACCAGGATTCAAATTCAGGTCTGTCTATCCCCAAAGCAGTTACTCTTTAACTACCATGTGGTATATGAAATGGCTCACAAACTAGGGTTGCAAGAATAAAAAAGTCTTCATATATTGCATGGAAACAAGGCAGAATTGCAGAGGTTGATGAGAAAGAGATCATATTCATTATTTCTTTTTTGGTATCACTTTTTGCAATAGTTCCATTTTTTAAATTGTGCTGAAGAAAAGAAAATAAAGCAAGTGAGGCTATTTGTTCAAATAATAGAAGCAATGATAAGATGACAGAGTGCCCTAGAATGGAACAGGAAAAGCTCTCAGGACAAAACTTTAAAGTTGAGCTTCAGAGACAAGCATAGGAGAGAGAAAGGTCATTGGGGTGCTGGAAGATAAAAGAAGAGAGCCTGGGTGCAAGATTCCCATCAACCCAATATTCTCATTCCCATTTTCCTTATCTCTGAGTACCGAGGCTGGGTAGCAGCAGCATCTTAAACACGCCCATAACATGGGCAGCTGCATGGGTTATGGGGTCAAAAGGACCACAAGATAATATGAACCACATCTTTCTTTCCCAACAGACTCCAAAAGGACAGGAGCTTGGACCTTCACATCAGCGATCTTGTAAGTGTGTTCATATTTTATGCCTTTTCTTGTAGAGAACGAGAACATTTCTCATAGTCTGATACATGGGAAGTTAAGATGCAGACCCAGAGGAAAAGAGAGGCTCCTCCCCAGTCACTAAGAAGGCAAAATGGTGCCATGGCCAAGTGCATGGCCTGTGGAGTTGACAGCCTTTAGGCAAATAATTTCACCTTTCTCTGTCTCAGTTTACTCACCAATAAAAGTGGTTATAATAGTACTTACCTCCCAGGGTTAGTGTGGATTAAATTAGTTAATTACTTTAAAGATATTAGAACAATACCTAGCACATCAAAAGTATGCAATAATTTTTCCTTTTATCATCAATAACATCATCTTTATCACTGTAGTTAGAACACACTTGTCCAGTATAATCATCTCTGAGAACCAAAAGGAAATGCTGAGGCCTTCTGGAGAACTGATAGGGAAACAGAGGTCCAGAGAGGGAAAGGGATTTGCCAAGGTCATATAGCTACAGAGTAGTCCCCACCTAATTCTGTTAGGACATCCAGATGGCTCAGTGGATATCGTTAAAGGGACTATGAAGAAGGCAAAAGGCCAACCAGCTCCCACAGAACCAACAGAAGCAAAGGAGAGGCAAGGTGAGCTTTGCTGAACACCAAGCATGTGCCAGGTATCATTCTGAGCACCCATCATCCATGGTAGGAACTGATGTACTCATGTTAGATACGAGAAAACAGAGTCTCAGACAGGATGGATAACCTGTCCAAAGTCATGAGGCCAAGGTTCATTTGTGTTCAAGATTATTTCTCCTGAGGCTGCCTTGTCCCTGCCCTCCAAAAACAAAGACCTGGACCAAACTGGAGGAGAGGAATGTTTCTCTCCAGCTGCAGGCACCAAGCAGCTCACCAAAGGCTGTCTTCACTTCAGCCACCCTCTGACTCATAGAAAGCATTTTTCTCCTTTTCTTACAGACGCACCTCCTGGAGCCGGTGGGGATAA
Source organism: Physeter macrocephalus (assembly GCF_002837175.3). Taxonomy (NCBI): domain Eukaryota; kingdom Metazoa; phylum Chordata; class Mammalia; order Artiodactyla; family Physeteridae; genus Physeter; species Physeter macrocephalus. The sequence goes on along the minus strand of NC_041222.1, from coordinate 10,775,739 downwards.
GCCAAGGGCACACCTGACAGGTAATTCTTCCGGGTGTGTTTTCCAGGAGACTATGGGCCCTGGGCCTGAGGTTTCTTTCAGTGTTTGCCAAAACTCATTCTTGTAGCTTTAAACTGGAAACCACTCCCTTTGGTAACAGACTCCTCCTCTCAGTCAGGGTTTTCAGATGTCTTCCTCCCTCGAAGTGTCCAAAGCTCCATGTTTCTTGGGCATTTTCTTCCAGATTCTATCAGCTCTCTTCCTTATCTACTGTTTCTCTTTCATTCTCACACTCAGTCATTCAGAAATGGCTTTCCTCAGATTCAGAGATTCACGTAATTTTGAATCTAGTCAAAGATGAAAGCTCCCCTAAGTCAATTTATTGAGTCCATTCAAGAAGTTATTGGACACTTACATTCAGGTAGGTATGTCTAAAGAATTTTCATTGATGCAAAGAGATTAAGAACAATCTCTTAACACCACCAGTTGGCCAGATTCCCAAGTCTAGTGTCAAAGTTCCTAACACCTCATATCTGGAGTCACATATAACCTCTACGGCTCCAGAGAAAAGAGCAAGGCGGTGCAGAAATATGTGTTAAAAATCCATTGATACTACATATAAAATAGATAACTAATGAGAACCTACTGTATAGCTCAGGGAACTCTACTCAGTGCTCTGTGGTGACCTAAATGGGAAGGAATCCAACAGAGAGGGGATATATGTATATGTATAGCTGATTCACTTTGCTGTACAGTAGAAACTAACACAATATTGTAAAGCAACTATACTCCAATACAAATTTTAAAATAAATAAATAAGCTTTGCTGATTTTTCAATAATGTAAAGCAACTATACTCCAATACAAATTTTAAAATAAATAAATAAGCTTTGCTGATTTTTCAAAAAAAAATCCATTGAAAAACTAGAAAGTTAAAAAACAAGCATATTCTTCGGATCTGTAAGAAAACTTGCAACCCACAAGGGGATATCCTTGCGGCCCACAACATTTGTCTTAACGTTTGACCAGGAGGGAACTGTGGTGAGTCCTGAGTGAGGATTAGGACCAGGGAGATGCCAGTCACTATCACTTACCACCTGCCTATAAGAATGGGAGTTACTGAACAGGCTGGGCAGGAAAATCCTAGAAACTGAGTATGGAGATGCCAATCCTCTTCCTACTGAATGGGGGGAGTGGAAATTGGGAAAGGAATCTAGGTTCTACTGAGCTTTTAATATGTACCAAGCACTGTGGTAGGCAGTTTACATCCAGGATCTCTTTTAATCTGCATATCAGCCCAACAGGATGGGGAAACTGAGGCTCAGACAACTAAATTCACTTGTCCCAAGTCACAGGACTAGGAAGGTTGAGACTTGAGACTGACTCCAACTGTTTCCATTACAAATACTTCCTACCCAAACTCCTACTTGCTGCTGTGTTGGCCTAACTGCATACCAAGTTAATAGAACTTGCTTTGTCTAGAAAATACATGATCTTTGCTTTTAATCATCTGAGATGAATTTTTTAAATCTATTGCATCACCCACAAAGAAGGAGTAGAGACTATAAGAGGTGACTAATAAAAATGCCCTTTACAGATTTTGCAAAGAAGCAACAAAGCTCTCCAGGGGCCACTTCGTGCCAGGGGCCAGGGGAGACACACACATTCTGAACATGTGTCGTAATTGCAAAAGAAGCCATAGTCTAGTCAGCAATGGGAAAGACACTTTAGAAAATCCAGGAACCAGGTTTTTGGTCAATTACCAGGTGAGAAGTTTGCTGAGCACTTACTTAAATATGACCTATCCCAAAACTATGGCCAGCAGTGCACAATGGTAACTGCTATGGATTTCAAAAGCGGTTGTAGGAAATTAAAATGTGTTTTAATTTTTTCTGAAAAGTATTAGTTTTATTGCAGGTTATCTTATTTGAAATCAATGGTTTGAATCAATGGTGTGATTCTATTCATTTTTTCTGCTATAGATATAACCTCATAAAAAGCATTCATTCATATGTTCTGTATAACATATACTTGTAAATAATGCAAACATAAAAACATATAAAAATATATAAAATGAAACAGGCTTATTTTTTAATCTGTCAAAATGAAAGATGTTAGTTTATTTGAGGAAAGAAAATAAATATGTATTGAGTAACACTGTATCCAGCCATCATGATAAATATGTCCATGTCTCTTTCACTCATTTGATCTTAAGAACAAGACTATAAGGGAGCTTTGTCTCCAGTTCACAGACAGGAAAATGAGACTCAGAGAGAAGAACCTACATGATACAGAGTCGGGATTGGAACTGGGCCTACGTGGCCTGGCGCCCCAGTCCCTTTCACTCCACAACTCAATTATATTTTGTCTTACATTTTGGCCCTGTTGATGTGGGAGAAGCATTTGCAAAATCTTCTGGATCTCTGGTGTTCTGCATGCTAATTTTTTTTATTAATTACTGCCTGTGTTTCATGTGGCTTTGGACCATGCACTGGAAGGGAGTAACAAGGAACATGACTCTCTATCTCTGCAATGCCCTCTTTCTGTACCAGAGCATTTCTGAAACCAGAAGGCTAATAAAAGTAAATGTAGTTTAGAGGATATTCCTAATTCCACATTAAAAAAAAAAATTAACCATCTCTTAATCCTTTCCACAGGTATCATTATCTCCTTTTCCTTTCCTTTTTTTTTCTTATTTGTTTGTTTTTTAAGGAAAGGTACGTCAAAAAAGCAAATCTTCGCTTAGTAAAGAAATACTTTAAGCAAAAGGATTATCACAAGGTGGGGAGGTAGGGGAGGGAAGGGACTACTGCAATCAGGAGAACCTCTGACCATAAAGTCTGCAAGTGTCTCAAGAGTTAGGCTAAAAGGGTTTTTCTTTTATAGAGAGGAGGACACAAAGCTGAAAACAACCAGGTGTGAGGAAGTGGGATGAAAGGTTGGCTTGATAGGCTCTGAGAATGTTTTACCCTGAGGCCAGCCTATTTTCAGGAGGCTGGTTCAGGTTGAGGGTCAGGTTGAGGGTGGGCCGAAGTTCAGGGGTCTGGAGGAAGGAGAGAAACTTAACTAAATTTGGTTAAAAAACATTTTGTTCTGATGAATCAGTGAGGATAAAACAGTCCAGCTAATCATTTATGAAGCAAAGAATGGGAATTGGGAGGGTCTGGTGTCTGGCCTTGGCACAGGTAAACAAGGGAGGTCATCCATCAGTTTTATCTAAGTCACTGGGGAAGAGTAGTTCTTTGCTGTAAGCTGTTTTCCAAAAAACAAAGGAGTAAGGAGATTTTTTAACCTTAACTCTTTTCCAGGATCATAGGGCTCAGGAAAAATTCAAAATTTTCAAATAAGAAAACGCAGGCTCAGAGAGGCAAAGAGATTTGCTTGAGGTCACCTACCTAAGACGCTACTCTCTGAACAGATGTGTATGTCCACTCACATATCTTCTACACATTCCTCCTCAAGGAACTTGTTAGCTGTTGGTTTTATCCAATCTCTTTACTCTTTGAAAATGATTTAAGACTCTTTTTAGCAAATTCCACAGGTTCTGACACAAGCAAATGAAACCTCCCTCTTGTCTTGGCAGTTGTGAGACAAACTCCCACGCAGTCCTTGAAAAATCAGTTCCCAGCTCTGCATTGGGAACATGAACTTGGCTTGGCCTTCACCAAGAACCGGATGAACTACACCAACAAATTCCTGGTGATCCCAGAGTCGGGAGACTACTTCGTTTACTCTCAGGTCACATTCCGAGGGACCACATCCGAGTGTGGTGAAATCAGCCAAGGGAGCCGACTAAACAAGCCAGATTCCATCATCGTGGTCATCACCAAGGTAACGGACAGCTACCCTGAGCCAACCCAGCTCCTAATGGGGACCAAGTCAGTGTGTGAAATAGGCAGCAACTGGTTCCAGCCCATCTACCTAGGGGCCATGTTCTTCTTGAATGAAGGGGACAAGCTGATGGTGAACGTCAGTGACATCTCTTTGGTGGATTACACAAAAGAAGATAAAACCTTCTTCGGAGCCTTCTTGCTATAGTGGCAAGGCAGATGTCATTGTGTGAAGGTCCTCTGCCTCTTAGCTCCTAATTTTCCTCATTCATATGTAATTATAACTAGAAGGTTTTTTTGGAACATCCATAGAGACAGTGGTTAAGCCATGAAATTTAGGGGCCCAAAGTTCACACTTTATGTGCCTTACTGATGAGAATACTAATTGGAAAAAGGCATAAGAGAACAGACCTATTATCATGGTTGCTTGGAAGAGTGGTGAGTTTCTAAACATTAAAACACTGATCACCGGGCTTCCCTGGTGGCGCAGTGGTTGCGCGTCCGCCTGCCGATGCAGGGGAACCGGGTTCGCGCCCCGGTCCGGGAGGATCCCGCATGCCGCGGAGCGGCTGGGCCCGTGGGCCGTGGCCGCTGGGCCTGCGCGTCCGGAGCCTGTGCTCCGCAACGGGGGAGGCCGCAGCAGGGGGAGGCCCGCGTACCACAAAAAAAAAAAACAAAAAAAAAACACTGATCACCAAATGAATGGAACATTTCCACGCCTTCCTACTATACATTTGTCACCAGAGGGCCCAGATACTGTTCAATTTTATTACGAAGCATTTGCTTCGGTTCAGGATCCTTAAAAACAAAATCTAATGCCCTAGAAAACAGTGTAAACCCTTCAGAGGCAAAAATCCTACATCAGTTCCTCTAAACACATACTTTAATGCCTTGCCTAAAAAAATGAAAAGAGAGCTGATATTTCTCATAAATGTTCTCAAAAAAAGAAATTGATTTTCACGCCATCTATGGCAAGTGAGAAAAACTACCTTTCTCTTTACTATGAACGCATGCATCAAAACAAGCAAGTGTGAGTTCCACATGTATATGTCGAAATACATACAACAACAGCATCTATTCAGAAGAGTGTTCTTGAGTGCCTTTTATGTGTGTGCTACCTTAACCCAAAAGACACTATGAAGAATGAGACAGACTCTACCCAAATGTATATGAATACCACTAGATGGCTTCTGGTCAAATACCGCTCAACATATTCCAAGGACTAATTCTAAGTCCTAACAAATCAGACACTGTTACAGAAGATTTCTGAAGCTCTCCTGACTATGTAATATAACCGGCTGATTAGGTCACTCAAAAAACTTGAAGACAGAGTTCTAGCTAACAGACCAATTATATAACAAACTTGATTGATGCCAGGAGACAATGGACTTATTCCCTGGGGGGAAAACATCAGTCACCAAATCTGGAGATGTTAACCGAGATCTGCTTTGAGGTTTGATTCACAACTTTATATGCAGAGTGTTATATGGGTATTTTTCTCTTAAAATATTCAAAGGGATTTAAATGTGGAATTGGCTAATCAGCCCAGCCAAGGCATCTTTCCTGAAGAAGAGGCTGAACATTGAGAAGGTCCTTCCGTTGCTTCAATGAGTTCATATCCTCTAATCTGTATGAGTTTCCTGCACTCATATGTCAAGGGTTGGAGAGGCATTTCTGCTCTCTTAGCCTCTGTTGACTTGTCTGTAAAGGAGGAATCCAGCAATCTGTTTCCCAGGATCAAATGAGCTCATGGGGATGAAACATGCTCACTTCGAGCATCCTGTGGAGTCTGAGAGCATGTCAGTGTGACGTGCGGAGGGATCTCCAGCACCTTGGCCTCTATAATAAATGTTCCCTACTGTGAGAGACCTCACAGGTTGGTCTGAAAGCAAATTTGGCAATGACATCACCTTACTTACTCTTTTTACTAGGAGACTACAGCGGCAGAGACATGCATTATGGGGTTCCTGAACATGACGACTGCTGTAGCAGTACTTGATCAATATCTGTTGAGTTATAATTAAATAAAAATTAATTTCTGAGTTGGGAGGTGAAGGTTCTAAAGCCCTCAGCTTCTCAAAACAGCTCAGGCCCAGCATGAGCACAGAGCAGGGTACGGTCACCTCCACCTGGTTCAGAAGTGACTTCACAAGAGAAATGAAGCCTGAGTGACTCCTGAAAGGAGGTGGGCAGGCAGCGGATGGCCTCAGGGAAAGGGCATCTCAGACAGACTAATTACCCTTTACTTAAAGCAGAAAGGAAAGGTTTCTCAGTAACTACAAACCCAGCTTGATGAGAGAATGTTTCCTCGACCAACTCCTAGAACAATATTTATTGTTAAATCAGGAATGCTTTTTCAATGACTCCAGTCTGGCTCCAAGATCAGAACTAACACCCTGTTAGGGAAATAAAATGCTCTGCCTGCATCTGCATGAGCACACCCAGCAGCTTGGGATACGGCCAAGGATCTGCATGCACAGAAGAGTCCAGAGTGGCCTGCTCACCTTCCCCTCCACTGAAAGGAACCCCTATACCAAGGGCCCTCAAACCTTCCCTCTGTTCCACAGGGAATCGGGTGAATTTGGAAGTTTATCCAACAAATGGGAATTTCCTACTACTCTAGAAGACTTGAGGCTTTGGAAAAATCCCTGCCACATATTTATTTTGCTCCTGTCGTAATCTTGTTTATTGAAGACTGTATTGTGCTCAAGTCCTCACTGCTGAATTTGTTAAATTCTCTCTGATATTTCTTTTAATGTTCAGATAGTCCCAGCCAGACGTTCCTAGTGGAACTCAAGTCAGAACTTCTGTTTCCTAGGCATTATGTCCATAGAAAAATTAGCATACTAGTTGGGAGAATGAGGTGGGAGAATGCTTTTTAAGAATGTGATGGTCCCTAGGGCTTCCCTGGTGGCGCAGTGGTTGAGAATCCGCCTGCCGATGCAGGGAACACGGGTTCGTGCCCCGGTCCGGGAGGATCCCACATGCCGCGGAGCGGCTGGGCCCGTGAGCCATGGCCGCTGAGCCTGCGCGTCCGGAGCCTGTGCTCCGCAACGGGAGAGGCCACAGCGGTGAGATGCCCGCGTACCGCAAAAAAAAAAAAAAAAAAAGAATGTGATGGTCCCCTAAAACGAGTAAATGGGGTGCATCCAAAGATTTGGAAGGGAAAAAGGAGCATGCTTATGTGCTTTAGAAAATAGTTAATTTAGGGAGAAAATGTTTTACCGATTCAATGTTTCTGAAAAGGCTGAATTCAAATCAATTCCACAAACACTTACTGAGTACCTACTTGCCCTGGGGATACAAAGATAAATTATTTTAGTCTCAGACGTATTCATTCTAACTGCTTAGCACCTCCATTGTCTGCAGATCCTTTAATTTATTTTGGTTGTATTAGCTAATTAATTAGTTAACTTTAGACACATGGATATTTTCTCATTACAAAAATGGGTGCCATTTGATGAAGGATGATCATTAACAAAATGACTTGTGTTTACTCTATGGTTTTTTAAATAGCTATTCAAGGATAGTTCTCTATAAATAAAAGGGGAGAAAATAAAGATACTTTCTATGCTAAAATCCATTATTTAAGCCACATGTAGAGAAAGGTTTATTATCTCCTGGACTAGAGTTTGGCCATCAACACCCATGAAAATATTAGAACTTTATGGATAACCCAGATGTTTTGAAAAGCCTGTGTTTCTCAGCCAATACAGGAGCCATGATCAAAATGCATGGGGTCACTAGTATTTTGTCCCTGGTTTAGATCTATCCGGAACAAAATTGCTTAAGCTACTAAAATTCCTAGATTTTTTTGACTAACATACTGTAGAATGTGAAAAGGTACACTTTCACATCCTGAAAGGTGTCTGGTTCAGTTCAATAACTAGGCATGCCAGAATCCTTGGCTCTATTTCAGTCTAGGCTATGTCACCCCAGAGGAAATTCCACCTCTGTGATCATCAATAACCCCTCTGGATTCTAAAAGTTCAACTAGCTCCCTGTGCACATGGCAGGTCTGTTGCCAAGTTTCTCTTGCAAGGTATTTTCCCAAGTCCTCTCCCTGTCGTGTTTCCATGATTGTGACATTGGGGATTAATTCTTCAGCACAGGACTCTTTACACGCTACACCTTGCAAAACACATGCAGAAGCCACTCGCCTCAAGATTTCTTACTCTCTCAGGACCCAGAGTCCTGGAAGTATTCTGTCATTTTTAGAAGAAATTTTTTAAACAATGTACCACTGTCCTGGATATTAAGAGCTATTGCATCACACTGGCAGCTGGGCCTGGGAAGAATTCAGTCGACTATTAACCCCTGAATGCTTTTGCTCCAGCAGTGACAGAGTGAGGGTCAGAGCAGTCACATCTATGCCCTGCTCCACTCTGTTAACCATACTTACAACTTTCCAAGCTCTGAGACACATTTGCCCCCTGCCATCCCTTCCATCACCCATTTTAAGAAGAAAATACCATACCAGCTAGGACAGAACTTATTTGTTCAGGACCACACAATGAGTTAATGGTGATCTAGAGCTAGGATACTCTTCCCCTGAATCATAATCCTAGGCTCATCCAATTACCCTCTGCTCTTCTTAAATAGTAATAAATAATAACTGGAGGAGAAATTGGAGGAAGACATGAGAAATATTATCAAATATCTATGGGGTGATGTAGAAAAGGGGAAGAAATTTCTTCCATGTCTCCCTAGAGGAAAAAGCTAGGGCTAGTAAGTTGAAGTTACAGGGTTACCATTTCTGGCTTGATATCCAAATGAACTTTCCACCCCAAAATAGAATGTCCCCAGATAGTGACTGCTCAGTCCCAGGACACATTCAAGCAAAGGGCTCATCTCAAGGCTTTTGTAGAATCCATTCCTTCATTGAGGTGAAAGAAAGGATTGAGCCAAAGGATTTCTGAGGTCTTTTCCAAATATTTGATTACATGGCCATTTTTCAACTGACTTCTAGGTGTTCTATTTGAGCATTAAGAACCTGGCAGGTCTTGTCAAGAGTTCAGGACTTCTAGCCTAGAAGTGGTTGCCATTTCCCACTTGTTCAGAGATTGTCCAACACAAGTGACTCTGAGATCTTGATCAATAGAGCACGTCATGGAATCTTAGAGCTGACGGGATCTGCAGAGCTTATCTGCTCCAAGTTACGTCATTTTAAGGATGAAGGAAGCAAGGCTCAGAAACATGACGTAAATGGCCCAATGCCAGACAGTAGCTAGTAGCAGCGTGAGGCTAGAATGCATATCTCCTGACACCCAGCCCAGCAATCTTTCCATGTCATCCATGACTCAGTTATTTTCTTGAGCATATGTCACATGGCAGCAATTACCTAGATGCTGGAGAGCCAAGACAAGAGGGAGTATGACAGGCAAGTCCCACTATCATGTTGCATATGTGTTCAGGAGGAAGGAGACACACAATGTTGAGTAAATAAAGTAGCTAAACTTAATCAGATGACTTTATTTGTAAAGTTATTAAAATATGTAACTTCCCCCCTTTTGTTTCAGGGGTGAAAAGATTAAACAAGTATAGGTGTTTATGTGGTTTTAGTGATAAGCCCCATGTTCTCTTATTGATTTTATGTTTTATGTTAAAACATCACAAACCCAAGGTAAATTGCATATTGAATGTTGTTGGATATGTATTTAACTGATATGCATGCCCTGTCTTCCAGCACTACTGTATGAATTCCAATCACTGTGAATGAAATGTTGTACGTGTTTAAAGTATTTAATAGATGTAACAATAAATTGGCATTGAAAGCTGCAGAATTTTAATAATTAGATCAATTCTTTTGTCCATCTGTTCATTTATTTTTCCTTCTAGATTAAGGTCTAAAGATAACCTCTTGGGGTTTTAAAATGCCTCTAGTTCTCCATGTATTTGAATTCAAAATGGCAACTGATTTTCACAGGTTATAATAAATCCTAAGACAAATTGACTATGAAACCCCACAGATTGTGCCACTCTGGTCAGATGAGGGAAAGGAAGAGAAGGAGGGAATATACTTAGTTCCTTTTATGAATTAGGAGACTCTGTGGTTAAGTGGCTTAAACTCACACCAAACAACCCTAAAAAAGGAGAAAGAAAGGCCAGAGAGAGTCATATTAGTACTTGATGGAGCCAGAATTTGGATCCAGGTCTCTCTGAAACTATACATGCTGCCACTCATGAAATGGCAATCAGCAAGAATTAAAAGGGTTCAACCCATCCATCTTTCCATTTCCCAGAGCAGTAGTTGGAGTCACCATTGATGCTCAGCCAATAATAGGGTGGGACCATATTAAATTGCCATTTCTGTGGGTCAAAAAGGGTCACATTGAAATTTCATTTGTTTCCAGCTAATAGCTGTAGGTAAAATGAGACATGGATTAAGGGAGAAGAGGACAACACTCTCCTCCAAAAACTCAGTCTCAAAATTTCCCCTCCCAGTGGGAAATCTAAGCATGTAGTGGTGTCCTTCTGAAATTCAGTTCTCACATACAGCTTGTACCAAACTCCTGGGAGTGATAAGAACAAAACATTTTTTACCCTTATGTAAAGAAATGAATTATTTGCCCTGAATTTATTCAAAGCCAAATGTCTACAAAAGTCATAATGCCAGTTCTCCAGACGAAAAAGATTGTTCTCCTAATCCAGCTCACAAAACACAACTTTTGCACTCAGTTCTCAAAGAGACTCTTCATCTCTAGGAACTTTAGATCAAGGAGACAAAACTGACCAACTGTTAGATAGTTTGACTATCTTTATTTACCATCCCTGTTCACATTGCTTCCACTCACCCACATGTACACACCAAAATAGTAGTAATAATAATAATAATAATGCTCCAGGGTGGAATTATAGAAAACACAGTAGATTGGAGTCAACAGATCTTTGTTCCAGGCCCAGGTCTGCCAGTTGGCAAATTCTGAGGCCTTGGGCCAACCACTTCATTCCTATGAATCTCAACGTTCTCCTGTGAGAATCATGAATAGCAGTGGATAAAGTGAACTAAAGCCCCTTCCATTTGTAGTTTAGAAACTGGTCTCAATATTCTATGCTTATAATGCTTGACTTTCAAACGAGCTTCCCTCTTTCAGTGTGTGGGGGGAGAGGAGAGGGTTTCTGCAAGAGAAAGCAAAATTCCCCATGTACTGTACACTTCGTGTACCTTACACTTGGCACACAGGGACTTTTTACCCCTTCAGGGCATGAAATGGAAAGGTAGCTGGAATTGAGACCTCAACTCCAGGGTCGGTGAACGCTGTTCCATGCTGACAACACTCTCCATGCCCCTCTGCCCACCCCCCCGCCAATTCTCCACCGGATATGGCAGCCCACTCACCGTTCCACATAACAGGGATGGCCCCTCACGGGCTGAGGTTGGACTTTAACACTAGTGCTTAGAGCAGGCATTTTTTGTGTTCTTACCTTATGGTACACATTGAACTCAACTCTTCAGACAGTTCACCTTACTTCCCAATGTGATAAGATTGCACTATTATCCCATTTTACATATGAGGGAAATGAAGCCTAAAAGATTAAGTTTACCTGCCCAGAATTACTCAGCTAAGTCAACGTGTGAACCCAGGCAGGATAAAAGTGCCCAACTCTCAGGGTTTATTGTTAGCAGTAAATAACAATCACTGACGTTTAGTGGGCACTTAGATAAGCACTGCATCATCTCATTTAATCCTCAGTCAGAGGCTGGTTTCCTAGTCTCAAAGCAGTAAAACACATCTGCTCCCACAGAGATTGGCATTCTCAGGAACGGACCTCCAAATCCTCCAAAGATGACTGGGTCTTCCGTTCAGTGTAATACCACTGATTGAACAACCACTCTAACCTGAGAAGGGATCCAAGGATGCCCTCCCTTCCTGAATACCACGTCCCACTTGATGTCCTAATCCTGGTACCTGGAATAGGAACACTGGCAGCACCACTGTCCTGTCAGCCCAAACTTACCCCGGCTGGGACGCCCTACCTCTGGCCACACTCATCCCTCACACCAGCTCCAGCTCACTTGATTTCCTTCTCTACTGGCCCCAGGGTCTTGGCAATATCACCACCTACCACTAGAGCCCCATTTTGCCTTTGTCTTTTTTTTTTTTTTTTTTTTTTTTTTTCCAGTATGCGGGCCTCCCTCTGCTGCGGCCTCTCCCGTTGCGGAGCACAGGCTCCGGACGCGCAGGCTCAGCGGCCATGGCTCACGGGCCCAGCCGCTCCGTGGCATGTGGGATCTTCCCGGACCGGGGCACGAACCCGTGTCCTCTGCATCGGCAGGCGGACTCTCACCCACCGCGCCACCAGGGAAGCCCCTTGCCTTTGTCTTGATTCTCCATTCTGCTTTTGTCAACCCCAGAAAGATTTGAGCACCTACCCAGGGCCAAGCACGTTGCTAAGCATGTTGCAAACACAATTTCCTTTTAGCATCACAAAACACTAGAGGGTAGATACTATTACCAGTATGGCTAGTTTGTAAATGAGGAATCTGAGGCTCAGTGAAGCACAGTGACTTTCTCAAAGGCACACAGCCAGAGTGATAAATCTGGATTTGGATCCATCAGTCAGTCTGATCCCAACCTCTTATCCACTGTCATGTTCTGCTTCTCTGTTTTGCCCACGTCTCTACCTCTTACCCACCGCGTGGCCTTGGGCAAGCCATCTAACGTCTCTGGGCCACAATGTGAATTTCTAAGTTCACTTCCAGCCTAAGATTCTCGCAATCCCAGCTAGGCAATGCCAGAATTATCATCATCCCCATATTATAGATGAGTAAGATCAGGTCTTGCTTTTTAAAGGGACATCCTACCCAGAGCCCTCTCCTCTCCAGGCTGTGCGTTCATCCCAGGGGACCATGATGAACCATCATCAAAGCCTTTCCCAGGGGGCTCTGCCCCAAAGCAAAGCGGCTTGTCTGGCTGTATGTTTATCTCATGCTTTTCAGGGCAATAGTTCTCAATTTTGACTACACTTTGGCCAGAGCTGGGGTGGGGGATGGGGCTAGATTAACAAAACCTGATGTCCAGGCACTACCCCCAGACTGATTAAATCAGAATCTCCAACAATGCAAGACAAGCGACTGTCTTTTTTTAACTCCTAGGTAATTCCAAGGTGCAGCCAGAGTTGAACCAGAATTTTTGAAGCACTGGCGTACGAAGCAAAAAGCAAGGCCCTGAAGCTAGACAGATCTGCCTGATGTTCTCGACTGCACCCTGCTCCAGCTGTGAGACCTCAGACAGGTTAGCTAGTCCAGCTGAGCCTGACTCTCCTCATCTGCAAAATGAGAATGATGATAGTGCATGCCTCAGGTGCCCTTGTGAAGATAAAATGAGATATCGCCCATGAAGGTGCATAGCCCCTGGTCAGAGCTCAATAAATGGCAGCTGTCATTCTGTCAGAAAATGACCTGGAGATTCTGCTCCCTGTATTTCTTTTCTCCTGCATTTAAGGAAGCAAAACCAAATTACTGAAATTATAAGATTATAATGAAATGCGGTAGGGTAGCTGATGAGCTGCAGATTTGGTTATTCATTCATTCAGCTGATATTTAATGAGCACCCTCAAGGTGTCAGGCTCCTGCTGGGAGTTGTGAGTGAAATCGACACGGCCATTGAGCTCACCAAGCTTCCAAGCTATTGAGTTGAAATTGTGAGGGGGGTACAATAAAGGAATTAAAAAATAATAATTCATTCTGATAAGCCATCATCTAAAGGAAACAAACAGGGTGCGAAGATAGAGAACAAGAGGGACCCACATAGGTGTGTCTGATTTAGTAACATTCGCACTGATGACTCCACAACAAAATTACTGACTGAGAGCAAGCATGACTCACCCAGCGGGTATTGCTAATTACTAGGACTTTCAGGGGCAAAGAACAAGATGACTGAGCGCTGGCCAGCTGCCAGCTGCCCCTGAGCCAAAAGCAAATGAGCTGCACCTTGGACTCTTCTGGCCCGGCCGGTAACAACCACCCCAGCAATCCCTGGAGCTCCATTCCATGCTCTCAGATGGGAAACATTTCTCCCGTACCACTGCGTGGGGATCGAGAACACTTCTTGGCACTCTCTGCGGTTTTTTAGACTGACACCCAACTGGACTTTGCTTACTGTGCTAGGGAACTCTCCCAGTTATTGCCCTGGCACTAAGAAACACAATCTGACGCCATAAAAAAAATTAGTGGCATGTATCCCTTCTCTCAAGAGTTCCATAGAGAGGAGAATAGGGTCTGGATGACAGTAACCATTTTATAGAGAAGTAAACTTGAGGCCTAGAGAGGAAACCATCAGGCCCAAGGATTCATAGGAATAAAGGGAGCCATGTCTGATCAACACCAATACAGCGTTCCCAGCCCCCATATTGCCTCCCTAGAGGGTGTGGTCCCTGAGCAAAAGGGCCAGACATGTCCCACTCTGGAAGTCTACACAGCAAAATTAAATCCCTGTAAGTGCTTGCAGATATGATGCAGGCAGGAACAGAGGAGTAAGAACCAACACACTGGGACCTTCTCACGTCTCCACGACCTTGTCCAGTATTTTCACTGTGAGCATTTTTGCCATAGACATCTTTGCTGCAAGCATTTTTGCCACATAGCCAATTGGTTGTAAGGCAATTCTGCCATAAAAGATAAAATAATTTTAAAAAAGAGGGACATTTAAAAGGACATGACAGGGCTTCCCTGGTGGCGCAGTGGTTGAGAATCCGCCTGCCGATGCAGGGGACACGGGTTCGCGCCCCGGTCTGGGAAGATCCCACATGCCACCGAGCGGCTGGGCCCGTGAGCCATGC
>NC_041222.1:10738827-10761034 GCF_002837175.3 Physeter macrocephalus | reverse complement strand
TGTATGACTAATAAGAACCTGCTGTATAAAAAAATAAAATAAAATTCAGAAATTCAAAAAAAACAAAAACCTAAAAAGAAAAAAAAAGAACATGATGACTTATTTACAAAACAGAAACAGACTCACAGACTTAGAGAACGTACTTATGGTTACCAGGGAGGAAGGGTGGGGGGCAGGGAGGTAGATTGGGAGTTTGGGATTGACATGTACACACCGCTATATTTAAAAAGGATAACCAGCAAGGACCTACTGTATAGTACACAGAACTCTGCTCAATATTCTGTAATAACCTAAATGGGTAAAGAATTTAAAAAAGAACAGATACATGTATATGTATAACTGAACCACTCTGATGCACACCTGAAACTAACAGGGCATTGTTAATCTATCCTCCAATAGAAAATAAAAATTTCAAAAAAACTCAAATCTTAAAAAAAGGACATAATAAAAAATGAATAACAAAGTTAAAGACTTTATTGCAAAATACAAAATATTTGAATACATTTAAAATGTGCATAGATTCATGGCAATACTGCACAAAGAACTGATTTTATTTTGTGGGTTGTACCTAAGCACTTGTCTTCCAAGTCTTTCGTTCACAGTAATATATATTTTTTGGCTTATTGATTCGTCTCCTCGTTCAGCACATCATACATTTTCCCTTTTGCTAAAATTTCTTCTGTCGTTAAGAGAGATTTGCAAATACTAGGATGCATATTTGTAACCAAGCTCTGTATTGCATGGTGAAAGCCTGTTGCTTATTCTTGACATACTGGCACAGGTCCGCTGATAGACATCCCATGGGAAAGGTGAGTTCAACTCTGTGCCTTCAAAGCCCTTGGCCCATTTCACCTCCAATGTAGTGTGTTTCAAAATAAGAAACCAACTCTTGGGGCAAACCATCATACTCTTTTCAACTTGATAAAGCCATCAATAACGTCGCTAACTGGGAAGAACACTATTCATTCCAACCATTTGAAACCAAACTGTCAAACTGTCAACCAGTTATTTTATCTTTCACAGCAAAATTGCCTTACCATCAATTTGTTATGCGGCAAAAATATTTTCGGCAAAAAGCCTCATGGCAAAGATGTTTATGGCAAAGAAGCTCCCAGCAAAAATACCTAGAACCCCCTAGGATATTCTCTCCGTCCATATATTCATGAGCCCTAGCACTTCAGAGGCACCGCCATCCTCCACCAAGTGTCCAAAAGAAGAAAGAAGGAAGGACAGGGGAGGGGGAAAGGGAGGGGAGGGAAAGGGAGGGATATCTGCCATTACTGAACACCTCCCCTGAGGCAGGCGTGACACAAGGTGCTTTACCCTTGTTAACTCATTTAACCTTACCTAGAAGATAGGTATTAATATTCCCGTTTTACACGTGAAGGAACTGAGGCTTAGAAAGCTGTAAGAAAATTGACCACTGCTATTCACCTCATAAGCAATAGAACTCAGCTTTCAGAGGCCTTCTTCCTTCCAGGGTTTATACTTCTGACCTGACGCAATCTTCTAACCCAACTTCCCCCACAGTCACTCCCAGGAAATGGTTTAAATAGAAACTGATGGCTCAGTGTTAACTCGAAAGAGTGTGAGCCAGTCAATAGTTGCTCCAGATGGACCAGGCTAATCATTCGGATTATTCAGGAAAACAGAAAAGTAGCCCCTGATTGAATCAGACAGATGCTCTAAGCAATGTTCCATGACTTTAGTAAATGAAGAAGAAAGCTATGAAGAGAGTACTGAAAAACACTGGACATTTGCCTGTGCTTCCCCCATGGTCCCCCAAAGTGAATCCTGAAAGGTTAAAAGTGGTTTCTTCACAAGTGTGGTTGTCAATTTCATAAAACGGGGAAGAAAAAGTCATTTGTGGAGAACTTAAGCCTTCTTTCTGCAAAGGTGAACACTGGGCCCCAATTCATAACCACAGAGAGAAGAAAATGAAGCCCCTTACAATATAGCATAGAAAAGCAAGAGCAAGAGGCTAGAGACATGGGGTCCCTGTAATGCTCCACCGCATGACCTTATCCAGGTCACTTAACAAAATTATTGTGCACTCATTCAACCAACATCAGCACCTAGTTCTAAGCACTACCCTGAGAGAACAAAGATAAAGAAGATATTGGGACTTCCAGTTCTAGCCATGCAGAGTAATGACTAAAAGACTTCCTGTCATAACAGCTGTAAAACTGGACTAAGTATATGAAGCAACTGCTTTGGGGCACTGGACAACAGACAACATAGGGCTGTGATCTTGAGAGAAAGGAAATATGTGAGATGCGCTCCACATTCATCTCAGCTTCCTGCCCGTGCAGTTTCCAAACAGTGACCCAGGGAAGTGGTGCCCAAAGAGAAAGCAGCAGTCTTACAAGGTAGAGGAAACAGCAGGTTTGGGGACAGCTAGAATTTGTGCGGAAAGATACAGGAAAGAAGGATGTTGTGTAGAGAAGCTGCAGAAATCTTCATGCAGGTCCCTTTGGTTGAATATTAAACTGTGCAAATGCAGAAGCATCACAGCAAACAGCTACAGGGAGCTTAAGAGCTGAATGGAGATTACAGAAGTCACACACTATTGTGATATGATGGAATTCTGACCAACCAGAGTAGAGACAGATGACTGTAAGCCCAGGCATTCAGCTGAGACCCTAGAAAGACCACATTTAGGAATAGGATAAATGTTAGTAGACATTAGTCTCATCCTAACAAGCCCTTTGAACATGCCTTGACAGAATCAGGACTTCCAGAAACAAAACAAAACAAAAAAAAGAAAACACAAAAAAGCTCAACATTTTTCAAAGTAAGACAACAAAAATCCAGGCTCTCAACAACCTAGCATCCATAATATCCAGCATACAATAAAAATTACCAGACATGGGCAAAAGTCAGGAAAAATGTGACTTGCAGCCAGAAAGGAAAAAAAAAAAAAAATCACTGAAACATACCCAGAGATGGCAGAGCTCTTGGAAATAGGGGACAATATCTATTTGATATTATATATATATAGTCATTGTTTTAAATCAAAAGATGGCCATGACAAATAAACATCTGGACTCTCAGTAAATAAATGGAAACTATAAAGACAATCAAAAGCAGATTCTAGCACTGAAAAATACCACATCATAAATTTCAAAATTTGCTGGATGGGTTTAACAGCTTAATGGACATTGCAGAAAAAAAAAAATATTGGTGAACTCAATGACATGTTAATAGAAATTAACCAAATTAAGACAGAAGAAGAAAAAATACTGAAAATATTAACAGAAACCCAGTGACCTGAGGGACAAAATCAGGTCCAATATATGTTTAATGAGAGTCCCCAAAAGAGAGAAGAAAGTTCATTGAAGCAGAAAATATACATGAAATAATAGCAAAATTTTTCCAAATTTAACGGAAAAAAACAACACATGAACCAAAGAAACTTAAAGCCACCAACAGGATATGTTTTTTAAAAAGAAAGAAAGAACACCAAACAAAGGTTATCATATTCAAATGAATGAAGAAGAGAAAAATCTTAAAGCAGTCAGAGAAAAATACACATTACATTCAGGGAAACAATGATAGGAATGACATCCGATTTCTCAACAGAAACAAGACAGTGGAATAACATCTTTAAATTGCTGAAGGAAAAAATATATCAACACACAATTCTGTCTTCAGTGAAATTCTCCTTCAGAAATCAAGGCAAAATGGAGATTAGATTGCACCATGGGAGACCCGAGAGAATTGCAGTAGTCTAGGTTTGTCTGTGGATGAAATGAATCATGACTCTCAAGCTCTTAGGTTAAAATCTCAGGGAATGAAAGAGATGATGGTAACTTTACTGACCCACGATCAGAAGGGCAATTTCTTCTAGTTGTTCACCCAGAAATAGCTTTTGACTACCAAAATTTTTTGAAAACTTTTTCTATGGAAAAAGATTCTTTGGAAACCTTAACAAAAGCGACAAAAAGGCACATTTCTTGGGGGACAATGAATGAAGAGAGACTGCATGGGAAACTTCTCATCATTCAGTGTTCCAGTTTATGGTACAGAGAAAATCTGGACAGGGTTTTTTTTTCATGGAAACAATGCAGTAAATGTGATACTGCCTCTGTGATCAGGAAGCATTGTGTGAACTGAGTAACTAGGATTCCCTTTTTTAAATACCCCAGAGAATTTCACTAGGGTAATTTTCCTGTGATTGAAAACATATCAACAGAAAGGACCTATGGGCTTGATATCATTTTAGGAGGCCAATGCATTCAGCTCATTCATTCACCCAGTATTTGCTGAGTGCTTACCTTGTACCAGACAGTGTTCTATGTGTCATGACCATAACCATTAACAACATAGGCATGGTCTCTGCTCTCAAGAAGCTAACACTCTAGTAGGGTGGGAGTGGAGAATCTTTTAAAAACACAATTTGGATAGTACACATGCTCTATATGGGCAATAGGAGCCATGGAGAGAGTGATGGAGTTGGGGACAGAGATCTTAAAAAAGGAGATGATGATGATGATTCCGGGGGGTCGGGGAGAGGGATAGATTGGGAGTTTGGGACTGACATGTACACACTGCTATATTTATAACAGATAACCAACAAGCACCTACTGTAAAAGAAATAAATTAAAAATTTAAAACAAAAACAAAAAATAAATAAAATAAATTTTTAAAATCTATCAAATGGAATGGAGGTTAATTGCAAAGATTTAAGCGTACTCCTAGAAGTCATCAAGTCTCTCAACTGAAGTAGTTGAGCATCTGGGCCCCAGTACTAATCCCCCAGATGAATTGTGGCCTCTTCCTAATTCTGTAGGTAATAAAGCCCTAGTTGAAGAATTTTCAAATGCTGAAACACAGAATCTGGACACCTGGAACAAGTTGATCTGGACTTTTTATAGCTGACAGTCTTGGTATTCAGGTACCAGTGGACTCTTCAGAAGCTACCCTAGGTCTTTTGGACCACAGTTCCCAGCAGCAGCTCTTTCAGGGCACTGATGAACTAACATTTCAGCAGGTAATACAGCTCAGCTGTAGCAATAGGCAATAGCTCCAGTTCAGCAGCCACACAGAGGAACGCTTCGAAGACTGAACGAAAGGAAACTAGATTCCATATGGCCACAAGTAATCTGAAATGAGTCTACTGTTGTCTCAGATGGCCCACAGAGATCATCCTTCTCACCCATGTTTTTACCAGTCATTATTCAAAGTCGTCCAATTCATTGATTACCTCCTTAGTGAAGATTTCCCTGAAACTCTACATATAGCCCTGCATCTCTTTTGTTTCCTTCATATCACCTTGCATAGTTTATTTTTAAGTGCTTATAAGGCAGACTATCTGCCGTTTCACTGAAGAATCCCAGCAGTTAACACAGTGCCCTAACTATAGTGACTATGTAACAAAAATGTGTTGAATGAATACTCAACTGGAAAATAGCTTACTGAAAGGCAGAAATGCAGATAGTATACATCTTTAAATATTTACACTAAGTAGTTTTATAGTTTTTAATTATAGCCAGTCTGTAAGATAAAATTTTAAGTTGAAATTGAAGTATAAAGGTATAAACATTCTACAAAGAATGTTAATTCTATTCCTGAGGTATATGAAAACTATAAAACATATAAAAATATTTCAGCTTAAACTTGATCACCAAAAAAAGTCTTTAAAGCCACAATATATCTGTACTTTCTTCTCCTTAATGGAGAGTTCCATATGCTGAATTTTAAGCACACATGAATTTTATTTTGGTGACCTTAAGAATTTGAATTTTCATCTAACTGAATAACTTCAATTGGTTGATAGTTATAAAAAAAGAGTTAAATTGAAAGCAGAGGAATATAATGTTTTGGAATTAAAGCAGACCTTAGCTTTCACGAAGCCTTGATGAAGATGGAGACAACTGAGAGGGTATAACACAGAAGAAGATCCAGAAAAGAGGAACTCCAGATTTTCTTGACATTTGTAAACTTGTGGGTAGAGGACCAAAACATGCATGCACATACCACACACATACACCTATTTACACACACCTCTTGAGATGTGCATTATCACATAAACAAATGGACCAGCATCATGTTGGAACTAAATAAAGGAGAAAAATGTATCTAATAAGCAGTGTGAATGCTAATTGGAAATTAATAGTATTGGATATTTTGACGGCCAAGACGGAATATAAATGAGTGATTACATAATAGAACTACAAATTGCTTCTAATTTCCTTAAGATGTTATTAATATTGTCATTATTTGGTGTACTGCTTTTTTCTTTTGTCTTTGTGAAAATAAAAATACTTAAAAGGGCATAATGGGGACTTCCCTGGCAGTCCAGTGGTTGAGACTTCACCTTCCAGTGTGGGGACAGGGCAGGAGGGTCGATCCTAGGTCAGGGAGCTGGGATTCCACCTGCCTCACACCCAAGGAACCAAGGCATGGAACAGGAGCGGTATTGTAACAAATTCAGTAGAGACTGTGAAAATGGTCCACACCAAAAGAAAAGGGGGGGGGGGGAATAATGAAGGCAAAACAAACCATTTAAAATATACAGAAACTGAGAATTTATCAGTAGTAGATCTGCACTGAAAGAAATATTAAAGGAATTTCTTCAGGTTTGTGGGAGATGAAACCACAGGAAACAAAGATCTATGCAAAGAAATGAAAACACCAGAAATGGCAAATATAAGAGAGAATATAAAAGAAATTTTCCCTTATTTGTTAATCTTTTAAAAGACGGTTGACAGCTCCGTGTTCTGTGATGGTCTAGTTGGGTGGGATGGGGAGGGGAGGGAGGTCCAAGAGAGAGGGATGTGTGTATGCATATGGCTGATTCACTTCCCTGTGAGGCAGAAACTAACACAACATTGTAAAGCAATTATACGCCAATTAAAAAAAAAAGACAATTGACTTTAAAGTAGAGCTCATCAAGCTACAACAAGCAGGTCATATCTGGCTTGCTGTCTATTTTTGTATAGCCCACAAGGTAAACTGGCTTGTTAAAAATTTTTTAATGTTGCATGGCTGAAAATAAATCAGCAGAGTAATAACATTTCACAACATGTGGGAAATTATATGAAATTCAAATTTCACTGTCCATAAAAACACTCACTGCATAGAACACAGCTATGCTCATTTGCTTAGGCAGCATCTATGGCTGCTTTTGCACAATAATGGCACAGTAGACCAACAGAACCGGTATTTCCCAATCCCATCACTCTCACTGCTGTGTAGTAAACTGCAAATCACAGCAATGCAGTCATAACTTAAGAGCATTTTGAGTTTCATACTTATACCTGTAATGCAACTTTTCTTAATATTACCAATGTAAATCTGTCATGTTAAAAAAAAAAAGTGGACTTCCGAGGTCTCACTTTAAGGTACAGTGGAGTGTGGATTATTTTTTTCCCAAATAGATGGCAATATAGTGTGTTTATTATGCAATGGCACTATAGCTGAATGAAAAGAATACAATATATGTCAACATTACCAGACTAAGCATTTGTCAGAATATTCCCCATTCGTGAGCTACCAATGGTCAGAAGAACTAGAAAATTTAGAAATAACAAATGTCCTCACAGCACAATCTCCTCACAAAAATGAGAAACGGAAATGAAGCCACAATAAAAGTTCCAAGTGGCTCATATTTTAGCCAAGCAAGAACAAATCACTCACCAATGGTGAGTTAATTTTTTTTATTACTTAGAAAGCAATTTTATTTATTTTTAACATCTTTATTGGAGTATAAATGCTTTAAAATGGTGTGTTACTTTCTGCTTTATAAAAAAGTGAATCAGCTATACATATACATATATCCCCACATCTCCTCCCTCTTGCGTCTCCCTCTCACCCTTCCTTATCCCACCCCTCTAGGTGGTCACAAAGCACCCAGCTGATCTCCCTGTGCTATGCAGCTGCTTCCCACTAGCTATCTATTTTACACTTGGTAGTATATATATGTCCATGACACTCTCTCACTTTGTCCCAGCCTACCCTTCCCCCTCCCCGTGTCCTCAAGTCCATTCTCTACGTCTGTGTCTTTATTCCTGTGCTGCCCCTAGGATCTTCAGGACCACTTTTTTTTTTTTTTAGATTCCATATATATGTGTTAGCCTACGGTATTTGTTTTTCTCTTTCTGACTTACTTCACTCTGTATGACAGACTCTAGGTCCATCCATCTCACTGCAAATAACAATTTCGTTTCTTTTTATGGCTGAGGAATATTCCATTGTATACATGTACCACACCTCCTTTATCCACTCATCTGTCAATGGACACTTCTGCTATTGTCTCTGAGACTGTCCTCAAGTCTGTTCATTCTTTCCTCTTTCTTCTGCTTTGCGGTAGTTATTCCCATTATTTTATCTTCCAGGTCACTTATCCGTTCTTCTGCCTCAGTTATTCTGCTATTGATTCCTTTTAGAGAATTTTTAATTTCATTTATTGTGTTGTTCATCATTGTTTGCTTACTCTTTAGTTCTTCTAGGTCCTTGTTGAACGTTTCTTGTATTTTCTCCATTCTATTTCCAAGATTTTGGATCATCTTTACTATCATTACTCTTAAGTCTTTTTCAGGTAGACTGCCTATTTCCTCTTCATTTGTTTGGTCTGGTGGGTTTTGACCTTGCTCCTTCATCTGCTGTTTATTTCTCGGTCTTCTCATTTTGCTTTACTTACTGTGTTTGGGGTCTCCTTTTCGCAGGCTGCATGTTCATAGTTCCTGTTGTTTTTGGTGTCTGTCCCCAGTGGCTAAGGTTGGTTCAGTGGCTTGTGTAGGCTTCCTGGTGGAGGGGACTAGTGCCTGTGTTCTGGTGGATGAGGCTGGATCTTGTCTTTCTGGTGGGCAGAACCACGTCCGGTGGTGTGTTTTGGGGTGTCCGTAACCTTATTGTGATTTTAGGCAGCCCCTCTGATAATGGGTGGAGTTGTGTTCCTGTCTTGCTAGTTGTTTGGCATAGGGTGTCCAGCACTGTAGCTTGCTCGTTGTTGAGTGGAGCTGAGTCTTAGCATTGAGATGGAGATCTCTGGGAGAGCTTTTGCCGTTTGATATTACTTGGAGCCGGGAGGTGTCTGGTGGACCAATGTCCTGAACTCGGCTCTCCGACCTCAGAGACACAGGGCTGACACTTGGCCGGAGCACCAAGACCCTGTCAGTCACACGGCTTCCATTCCAAGTGCTTGGCTCACGGATGAGAGCCTCCAAAACTCTGAGGGTTCATTGATCTCTATAGACAGTGCCCTTGGTCAAGAAATCGATTTCAGGGAGTGTCTGCAGGCTCCACTGACTGTTCCACCAGGCAGACAAGTTCCCATAGGACCTGCAGGTCTTGGAGGGTCTGCTGGGGAGATGGGGGTGGCTGTGACTCACTGTGGGGACAAAGACACTAGTGGCAGAAGCTCCAGAGAATATTCCTCCACATGCGGTCTCCTGGAGGCTGCCATTTTCTCCCTTGTAGCTTATTTTATACCTAATAGTTTGTTCCTCTTAACCCTTTACCTCTATATTGCCCTTTCCCCCTTCCTTCTCCCCATGGGTAACCACTAGTTTGTTCCTTATATCTGTGAATCTGCTTCTTTTTCATTATGCTCACTAGTTTGTTGTATTTTTTAGATTCCACATATAAGTGATATCATACCATGTTTGTCTTTCTCTGTCTGACTTATTTCACTTAGCATAACATCCTCCAAGTCCATCCATGTTGGTGCAAATAGCAAAATTTTATTACTTTTATGGCTGAGTAGTAGTCTACTGTGCAAGTATATACATATACATACACACACACAAACACACCCCCCCCACATCTTCTTTATCCATTCATCTGTTGATGATCACTTAGGTTACTTCCTTATCTTAGCAATTGTAAATAATGCTGCTATGAACATTGAGGTGCATGTATCTTTTTGAATTAGTGTTTTGGTTGTTTTTTAATATATACTCAGGAGTGGAATTGCTGGGTCATATGGTAGTTCTATTTTTAATTTTTTTGAGAAACCTCCATACTGTTTTCCCCAGTGGCTACACTAATTTACATTCCCAGCAACAATGTACAAGGGTTCCTTTTTCTCCACATCTTCACCAATGTTTATTATTTGTGTTCTTTTTGATGATAGCTATTCTGACAGGTGTGAGCTGATATCTCATTGTGGTTTTAACTTGCATCTCTGATTAACGATGTTGAGCATCTTTTCATGTGCCTGTTGGCCATCTGCATGTCCTCTTTGGAAAGATGTCTATTCAGTTCTCCTGCCCATTTGTTAATTGGGTTGAGAAACAAACAAACATGATTTTGGATAGTGGTACATGCTCTGTATGGACAATAGGAACAACGGAGAGAGTGATGGGGTCAGGAGTAGGGTTCAGGCTTGCTAGGGTTGGGGGAAGCCTCTCCAAGAAGGTGACATTTGAGCTGAGACTGATAGGAAGGAGTGAGGCCCAAAAAATTCTGGGAAGAACATTATGAGCACAAGGACAGCCAGTGCCAAGTCCCTGAGAATCCCTGGAGGAGAGTGGTTAAAGGCAGGTGGGATCCTGTTATGAAGGGCCTTGTAGATCACATTCAGCAAATCGCCACAGTGGACATTTAATTCTAATTGCAATGGGAAGCCATTGGAAGGTTTTAAGCAAGAGAATGGGATCATTCATTATTTGCTTGCTGCGTCAGCTTATTCCCCTGCAGAAGGAAGGATTATATCAGAGATTCTGAATCACCTCACATAGAAAGATTTAAAGTAATACTTATCCAGGCCCAATCTTAGAGATTCCGATTTATAAGACTTTTGAAAATTGGAATGTTGAGCCTTTCCTGGTGTTTCTGCTGTGCAACTTCTCCATATGATCCCCTTTTGCCTCAAGTGTTTACAAGTAGGGAAATTAAGATCATAGGTTATTAATGATATATTTTCCTGCTTGGATGGGAATGAAGCTGACAATTAAATAAGTGCAAAAGAGCGGTTAAATTTAGAAAAGATAGCAGAAACTTAAAACCACTACCATTGTTTTGTTGAGTACCTGCTATATTTCAGGTACTGGGCTAGTGCTTTATGCACCTTATCACATTTATACCTTGTAAGAAGCATGTGAGACAGCAGATAAAGTCCCAAGTCCTATGGCCAGAATATGTTTGGCTGAGCCTCCAAATGAGAATAGAATTTTCGCAAAAATGGGCCATCACACAGGACTAGATGGTTCCTTACTCTTGTACACAGAGGGACCCATCATTTCCCCAATGGATTTAAGACTTATCTCATACATTCCTTAGCACTTATCAAATAGAAAAAAGCCTCTCTCTATTTTTAGATGATCTGAATTGATATTGGTGTATGGTTTTAGAATTTCCAAGCCCTAAACCTTGTAGATTTCATTTCCAAGGCTGAGTTGTCTTCATTAGTGCTAAGGGGGATTAGTATGTTCACCCAAAAATACTTTAAAATTTTTCGTTTTTGTAATGCTCTTGGCCACTTCTTTAACATTTTTAATGGGGGAAGTATAGTGACTGAGCTCCCAAAGGCACAGAAGTCCCTGAAATACAGCTTCACTCTTCTTCCTGAATTGGCCCCAGGTAAAGAGAATCTTCTCCTTGGTTCTTAAAGATATCATTGCTAACTGTGAGACTCTGCTCTTGTGAGCTAAGTAAATGAAGGTTTCCAAACCACTTGCCAAAGAATTCTTTCCTTGATTTTTAAATGTTGTCCCTTTTAGAGCCTCGATTTTAGTCCATTTTACATGGAAATTCTAGCCCTATTCCACCAGGTAGAACTTCTTGCTCCTCTTAGGTTACTTCCAGAGCTCTGCCCTTCACGCTCATCTACTCCAAATTCCTTGCCATGGTCTTTGAGGCCCCTACCCATCTCTCTCGCCTTCCCCACTGCTCTGCCCTCCCCAGTCCCCTCCAGGTGCAGGTCCAGCCACACTGTCCTCCTTGCTGTTCCCGGAAGATGTTAAACTTCTTCCCTCCTTGGGACATTTGTACCTGTTGTTGCCTCTGCTTGGCATGCTCTTCCCTCTGATCTTTACCTGGCTGGCTCCTTCCCTGCATTCAAATCTCAGTGCAAACATCACCTTCTCAAAAAGACCTCTGCCGGGCTTCCCTGGTGGCGCAGTGGTTGGGAGTCGGCCTGCCGATGCAGGGGACGCGGGTTCGTGCCCCGGTCCGGGAGGATCCCACGTGCCGCAGAGCGGCTGGGCCCGTGAGCCATGGCCGCTGGGCCTGCGCGTCCGGAGCCTGTGCTCCGCAGCGGGACAGGCCGCAGCAGTGAGAGGCCCGCGTACCGCAAAAAAAAAAAAAAAAGACCTCTGCCATATGGGAACATATGTATATGTATAACTGATTCACTTTGTTGTAAAGCAGAAAGTAACACACCATTGTAAAGCAATTATACTCCAATAAAGATGTTAAAAAAAAGACCTCTGCCCACATGAGCCAAACAACATCCTCACTTTAGGTGAGCAAACAATGATAAACTATTACTCTATCATATTATTTTAATTTTTTTTCCTCCATGGACATATCATTATGTGAAAATTATTCTGCTTATTTCTTATTTGCCTGTGTTCCTGCCCAAGAATGTAAGCTCCATGAGGGATGGAATTTTGCCATTTTTGTGCCCTGCTAATTTCCCCAGTGCCTAGAATAGTGCTGGGCTCAATAAATGTTTATTCAGAGAAAGAATCTAATGTAATTGTTTTCAAACTATTTCCCCCCCTCCACCCCATGCCATGTTATGTATCAAATGTTAGACAGGATGTCAAAATATAAAGCAAGTCAAAGTGAGGTGTCCCAACAGAGACAGTGGCAGGGCACCCCACATCCAGTTAGTGCAGTGTCCCCTCCTGCTCCACAGAGGCCAAGAAAGTGCTCTGTGGCCACTGAGGGCTCCATGGAACTCAGTGTGAGAACCAGTGCTTAGTCCAACCCTTTGATTGTACAGAAAGGAAAGCTACGACTCAGGCAGGAGATGGGACTTGCCGAGGTTCAAACAGTAAATTCAAGACCTAGAGAAAACTGGAACCCTGGATTTTTTATTCCTATAGGCCAGGACTTTCTATAGTGTTCTTCACTTCCTGACAGTGCTATTCACTTCATTCACCCATTTCCTCATTTATTAAATGCATTTTAGGTCCTAGGCATCAAAAAGAGATTTAATTATTTAAGATTTAACCCAAAGGGATGTCTTCAGATGATGCCACTTAGTGTTTCCAAGTCTCAAGCCTGGAGACCCTCATGTTTTTCGATCCAAACATATTAGAACAAAATTTGCCAGAAAGTGGTCATGCACCATGCTCCGCATTTCTCGTTAACCTCTGTGAATAACAAGATGCACATTCCATAAATGTGCAGTGGGTCCCTGCCATGTGAAAGACACGGGGACACAGAGATGAAACAAGCAGAGTCCCTGCCCTCACAGAGCTCACTGTCCAGGGAAAGAGGCCAAATCAATGCAAATGACACAGCAGAGTGGGCAAGTGTTATGGGTGACCTAAGCCCTGCTAGGGAGAAAAGAGGGAAAAGCTGACCCAGTGGCACATGTGGAGTCAACAAAGGCTTCCTGGAAGAGGAGACATTTCATCTGGGTCCCAAACAATGAGTAAGAGTGAGCCAGAGGAGATAGAGGGAGGGGAGAGGGCTGAAGATGGGAAAAGGCTTTCCAGACCTTTGCAACATCCCGTGCAAAGCATTCGGTTACCAAGGAGCTTTTCAGGGAGCTTTAAGTGGCTCAGAGTGGCCAAATGTTCTGGGAACAGAGTACAATGGGCACTTTGGGAAGAAAGACTGCACTTTCATTCTAACTCTTAGTGCTATCAATCTTATATCGGAATTGATATGGCCGAGGACAATGATCCTTAGATCCAACTTTCAAACTAGTTTTACTCCTTCACTTGATTGGCACCACCCAATAGCATCCTTTGAACCCCCAAAGCAAGGGCAAAAGCAACAAGACTGATAAGGTGGTGCTTTCCTGCTCCCTCTCCAAACGGAGAGGACGGTGAGGCCACTGGTGTGGAGGACTGGTCCTCAATGAGGAAGAGCAAAGGGATCCTCAGTCTGTGTGTGTGTGTGTGTGTGTGTGTGTGTGTGTACACATGCAAGTGTAAATGTGTGTGAGAGTATATGTGTATGTGTGTGTGTGAGCATAGGGGACCAATGTGTGTGTGTGTGTTGTGTGTCTGCAATTGGAATGAGACTGAGGGAGGGCTGGGAGCTAACACAATGAAACAATAATGAATATCTTTTCTGAGGTGTCATCTTTGTTTCAGAAGCTAAGGGGTTAATACTGATTTCACAGAACAGTAGTTTTGTCTGGAGAAGCACCTGGCAGCTTATCTCACTCTCTGGAGGATTCTTGTTTCACTCTTGTAGCAACATTTATTTATTTATTTATTTATTTAGAATTTAAATATTTTATTATATAAAGTTATACCCAAAATTGTGCTTCATTTTTTCACTATATACTTTAACTCAAGGACATTTGTAAAAGCAGTACATTTCAGAAATCCTGGAAGAAACTCCACTAGCTATAGGCTATTTAAATACTGCTTACAGAAAGTATTAAATTAACTTGTTTTGACAGTCTTGAGTCCACATGGCAGACAACACAAGATAGAAATGTGCTCACATTACCTGAAAAGAAAAAAAAATCTGCGGGTTTGCCCACAACAGCTGACTCAAGCCATTTGTAAGCTGATACCCCTTCAGAGAATTTTGACTTTCCTTCCTGAATATTTTGCACAAACGGGAGAAGGGCACTGAAAACGTTAGATAGTGTTCAACCCAAGGGAACAGAATTCTGAGATAAAGATAATAGTAACAGATAACATTCCTGGAGAACTCAGAGAATGCTGAGTAGTTTATACATGGGGTCTCATTTAACGCTCATGATTTAATCTAATGTGGAGGCATAATTATCCTCATCCTCATCTTGCTGATGAAGAGGCTGATGCTCTGAGCCGCTGTCCATAGTCATGCAGCTCGTGGAACTTGGAGACCCTAAGTCGCTTACCCATAGTTACTCAGCAGGTGAGGAGTAGAATGCAGAGCAGGACCCCAATTGGCTGACTACACTTTGTACTCCTAACCATGGTGAATATGACCTCCCAGGGTTGATTCCTTGTTTAACTTTTTCTAAGGTTTACAATCACAATGTGGTCTCATTTGGAAAGATGCTCACTTGTCTGCTTTTTAATGGACTAGAGTGAAAATTTTTCTTTACAGAAAAACACTCAAGGACCCACATCTTCTGGAGACTAGTTTTGAAATGGTCTGTGAAATCAAGCACTTAAGAGTGGTTCTAAATTCAGCTGCTGCTGAGTCCATGGACAACTTGGAGCTCATTAAAACATTCAGAGTAGAATGATCAATGTGCAAAAATCAGAGCTAAGGAACTCAAGTGGACTGTGAGACAGTTTGCAAAAGGAGGGAGGTGGGAGGTGAGCTAGATCACACAGGGTCATGCCTGGGAGGAGATGGAACTTACCCTAGGGGCCCTAGAGAGTGACACTGGAATATTTCTATTTCAGACTGATTGCTGACTGCAGTGTGGGGGACTCACTGGAGAGGTTGGACTATAGATGGGGAATCTGATTCGGAGCGTCAACTACTGTGGAGAAATGAGGCTGCAGTTGAAATGGATGGAATGGAGAGATGATAAGGAAGGATTCCATTCATGTCCTGAAGGAACTTGCAGATAAGAGGGTGAACCTCTTTAGGACAATGTCAAGGTCTTTTTTTTAAAAAAATTGAAGTGTAAGTTACATACAGTGAAATGCACAGAACGTGTGCAGTTTCATATGTTTTGACAAATACATACAGCTATGTAACCCACATCCCTATCAAGATATAGAAAAATTCTACCATTCCAGAAAGTTCCCTAAAAGCCCTTCTCAGTCAATCCATGGCTCTCTCCTGCCCAGAGGAAACCATTGTTCTGATTGTATCACTGTGGATAAGTTTGGCCTGTTCCACAGCTTCACATGAATGAAATCATACAGTATGTACTCTCTTGCATCTTGCTTTTTCATTCAACACAATGTTTTTGAGAGTCATACCTGTGGTTGCATCCTGAGTAGTATCCTGCTGTGTGCATATACTACAGTTTATTTATCCATTCTCTTGCTGCTGGATGTTTGGGTTGTTTCCAGTTTTTGGCTATCATGAATAAGTCTTTTCAATACATTCTTTTTGGGGATATATATTTTAATTGCTCTTAAAAATTACCTAAGAGTGAAATTACTGGGTCATAGGTAGATATATAAGGTAACTGTATAAGACACTGCAAACGGGTCTTCAATGTGATTGTACCATTTTCCACTCCCTCCAGCAGTGTGTGAGTGTTACAGTTGTTCCATATCTTGGAACTAAGTGTCCACTGACAGATGAATGGATAAAGAAGATGTGGCACATATATACAATGGAATATTACTCAGCCATAAAAAGAAACAAAATTGAGTTATTTGTAGTGAGGTGGATGGACCTAGAGTCTGTCATACAGAGTGAAGTAAGTCAGAAAGAGAAAAACAAATACTGTATGCTAACACATATATATGGAATCTAAAAAACAAACAAAAAAATGGTCATGAAGAACCTAGGGGCAAGACGGGGATAAAGACGCAGACCTACTGGAGAATGGACTTGAGGATATGGAGAGGGGGAAGGGAAAGATGGGATGAAGTGAGAGAGTGGCATGGACATATATACACTACCAAATGTAAAATAGATAGCTAGTGGGAAGCAGCCGCATAGCACAGGGAGATCAGCTCGGTGCTTTGTGACCACCTCGAGGGGTGGGATAGGGAGGGTGGGAGGAAGATGCAAGAGGGAGGAGATATGGGGATATATGTATATGTATAACTGATTCACTTTTTTATAAAGCAGAAACTAACATACCATTGTAAAGCAATTATACTCCAATAAAGATGTTAAAAAACAAAAACAAAACATATCTTGGACAATACTGTTTTTAATATTAACCATTCTAGTGTGTGTACTGTGGTTTCTTATTGTGGTTTTATTTGTATTATCCTAATGACCAATGATCTTAAGCTCTTTTTCATGTGCTTATTGGCCACTTAAATATCACCTTTGGTGATAAAAATGTTCAAGTTTTCACCTATTTTCATATTGGTTTGTCTAATTATTTTTTAATTGAAGTGTAGGAATTCTTCACATATTCTGAAGTCCAATTTATTATTTTTTCTTCATGGTTAGTGTTTCCTGTGCCCTGTCTAAAAGATCTTGCCTGCCCCAAGGTAGGGAAGATATGTTCCTTTACTTTCAGGTTTTATATTTAGGCCTATGACTCATTTCCAATAATTCTCTGGTGCATGGTGTGAGTTACTATCTTTCATATACACATCTAGTTGTTACTGCATCATTTGTAGAAAAGACTTTCCTTTCCCCTTTGAATTATTTGGCCCTTCATAAAAAATCAATAGAAGGTATAGGGCTTCCCTGGTGGCGCAGTGGTTGCGCGTCCGCCTGCCGATGCGGTATAAATATAGGAGTATTTTGGACTCTATTCTATTCCATTGATCTATCTTTGTATCCTTGTCTTGAGTACCATCGCTTTATCATAAGTCAAAATCAGATAGGATAAATCCTCCAACTCTTTTCTTTCAGAGGATTGCACTGAATATTCTAAGTTGTTTGCAATTCCTTATGCATTAGAATCAATCTATCAATTTCTATTAAAAAAACCCACAGGATTTTAATTGGGATTATATTGGATTTATCAATCAATTATAGGGAGAAATGACATCTTTTTTAAAATATTAATTTATTTTATTTTATTTATTTTTGGCTGCACTGGGTCTTCGTTGCTGCATGCGGGCTTTCTCTAGTTGTGGCGAGTAGGGGCTACTCTTCCTTGCGGCACGCAGGCTTCTCATTGTGGTGGCTTCTCTCGTTGCGGAGCACGGGCTCTAGGCACACGGGCTTCGGTAGTTGTGGCACATGGGCTCAGTAGTTGTGGCTCATGGGCTCAAGAACGCAGGCT
This sequence comes from Physeter macrocephalus, assembly GCF_002837175.3. NCBI lineage: Eukaryota > Metazoa > Chordata > Mammalia > Artiodactyla > Physeteridae > Physeter > Physeter macrocephalus. The sequence goes on along the minus strand of NC_041222.1, from coordinate 10,743,078 downwards.
CAGTAGTTGTGGCGCACAGGCTTAGCTGCTCCGTGGCATGTGGGATCTTCCCGGACCAGGGCACGAACCCGTGTCCCCTGCATTGGCAGGCTGATTCTTAACCACTGCGCCACCAGGGAAGTCCCTGACATCTTAATAATATTGAGTTTTATGATCCAAGAAGTGGTAATTCTCTCTACTTTTTCAAGGTCTTCTAAACATTGTTTACTAGTTTTCAGTGTAGAGCAGAAGTTGGCAAACTTTTTTGATAAAGGGCAAGATACTAAATATTTTAGACTCTGTGAGCCAACAGGCAAAATCAGATATTATATAAGTTCTCATATAACAAAAAAGAAAACAAATTTCAAATTATTATTGACAAAATTAAAAATATTGAGTATAATTTTTTCTGTAATATAGGTCTACTAATGAGAAGACTGGAATTCTTTTTTTGAGGGATAACATTTTGCTTAACTGGAGTTCAGAGTTAGTATTCTCTATCATCAAATTCAATTGCAAATGTTCATCTGTGAATCCTGATCTGTAATGAGATTTCATGTATTTTATTTCTGAAAACTGTTTTAATCACACAGGTGGTACTGGGAATACCAACACCAAATTGTTAGCATATGACTATAATTGAACATATTCACCATTCACCACCTGGAAGGCATTTAAAAATTTTACTAGATTCTTCTCTTGATATTTTCCTTTTAGCATGTCATTACAATGCAGATTAACCACTTCCAATTGAAATTTAGGGGGAATCTCCTCAACTGCCCACTTTAATGGATTTTGAAAATGAACATTTTGTTTGCACTTGCATTAGGGTTTGAAAAACAATGCTGGAACTGTGGGTTGAACTCAGAAAATATGTATGCTGTAAATTTGCTTGAGAATAGAGATTTTTGCTTCTTGTTTTAAGTTTTGACAGCATGGGATGCACCAAGCAGCTTGACATTATTTGTGACTCACATGATGTTAGCTGTAGTCAAATGACTTTGTTGCAGGACACGATCCACAAATATATGCTGTGTTGTCTTGTAATTTTCAGTTGAATTCAGTAAGAAACATGATGGAGTCTGCAGCAAAAGCTAATTTCCTGTCTTTCAAAGGTTAGTTAACAGTAGTTTAGGGAAGTTCATCTCATTCAGAAAAATTTCAATCTCATCCCTGAGCTTAAAAAGGAAATTGCAATAAATGTTTACCACTACTAAGCCATCACACTGCTATGTGGTAGGGCAAGTAAAGATATTCACTTTTATTGTTGACAGTTCACAGAATATGAACTTCATTCACTCCCGTATGAACTCACCATTAACACTACTGGTTTAATAACACATGAAAGATTTAAATATTTTCAGCAAAGTACCTACTGATGAATAACATAATGAATAAACCGTTGGTCTCAAACACCTCACATGTTCACAACCTTTGTAAACTTGCACAACTAAGAGTTTTTCTTCACACACATTTTTACCACCATCAGTTGTAACACATCTTATCAGATCCTCCTTCAAGCTGTACTGAACTCGAGTTTTCTCAACCTCTTTGAAAATATTCTTACCTGTAGTTTTTCCACAAAGGCTATTCACAGAGGCCGATTCTTTAGTCATTTCAAATGGCAGTGACTTCTAGAATAAACAACAACTGAGCAGTACTGGTAACATCTGTCAACTCATCAACAGCCAAGGAAAATAGCTGAAATCATTTGTCTTGTTTTTTAATTGACTATTGATGTTGCTTCCAATGTCCTCAGCTTTTCAAGCAACTCTTCTTGCCAAAAGGTTAATAGTCTTAAATAAGGTTATTTCCTCTGGACACATTTCTTTAGCTGCTGTAAACATGATTTAATTAACTCACCATGAGAGACCTTCAAGATGGCAGAGGAGTAACACATGGAGATCACCTTCCTCCCCACAAATATATCAGAAATACATCTACATGTGGAAAAACTCCTACAGAACACCTACTGAACGCTGGCAGAAGACCTGAGACTTCCCAAAAGGCAAGAAACTCCCCACGTACCTGGGTAGGGCAAAAGAAAAAAGAAAAAACAGAGACAAAAGAATAGGGACGGGACCTGCACCAGTGGGAGGGAGCTGTGAAGGAAGAAAGGTTTCCACACACTAGGAAAACCCTTCACTGTTGGAGACGGGGGGCGGCGGGGGAAGCTTCGGAGCCATGGAGGAGAGTGCAGCAACAGGGGCGCGGAGGGCAAAGCGGAGAGATTCCCGCAGAGAATCGGTGCCGACCGGCACTCACCAGCCCGAGAGGCTTGTCTGCTCACCTGCTGGGCCGGGCGGGGGCTGGGAGCTGAAGCTTGGGCTTCGGAGGTCAGAACCCAGGGAGAGGACTGGGGTTGGCTGTGTGAACACAGCCTGAAGGGGGCTAGTGTGCCATAGCTAGCCGGGAGGGAGTCCAGGAAAAAGTCTGGACCTGCCAAAGAGGCAAGAGACCATTGTTTTGGGGTGCGCAAGGAGATGGGGTTCAGAGCACCGCCTAAACGAGCTCCAGAGATGGGCACGAGCCGCGTCTATCAGCGCGGACCCCAGAGACGGGCATGAGACGCTAAGGCTGCTGCTGCAGCCACCACGAAGCCTGTGTGCAAGCATAGGTCACTAACCACACCTCCCCTCCCAGGAGCCTGTGCAGCCTGCCACTGCCAGGGTCCCATGATCCAGGGACAACTTCCCTGGGAGAACGTATGGTGCACCTCAGGCTGGTGTGATGTCACAGCGGCTGCTGCCGCCGCAGGCTCACCCCGCATCCGTACCCCTCCCTCCCCCTCACGTGAGTGAGCCAGAGCCCCTGAATCAGCGGCTCCTTTAACCCCGTCCTGTCTGAGTGAAAAACAGACACCCTCAGGCGACCTACATGCAGAGGTGGGTCCAAATCCAAAGCTGAACCCCGGGAGCTGTGCGAACCGAAGAGAATCAGCGCGGACCCCAGAGACGGGCATGAGACGCTAAGGCTGCTGCTGCAGCCACCACGAAGCCTGTGTGCAAGCATAGGTCACTAACCACACCTCCCCTCCCAGGAGCCTGTGCAGCCTGCCACTGCCAGGGTCCCATGATCCAGGGACAACTTCCCTGGAAGAACGTATGGTGCACCTCAGGCTGGTGTGATGTCACAGCGGCTGCTGCCGCCGCAGGCTCACCCCGCATCCGTACCCCTCCCTCCCCCTCACGTGAGTGAGCCAGAGCCCCTGAATCAGCGGCTCCTTTAACCCCGTCCTGTCTGAGTGAAAAACAGACACCCTCAGGCGACCTACATGCAGAGGTGGGTCCAAATCCAAAGCTGAACCCCAGGAGCTGTGCGAACCGAAGAGAAAGGGAAATCTCTCCCAGAGCCTCAGGAGCAGCGGATTAAATCTCCACAATCAACGTGATGTACCCTGCATCTGTGGAATGCCTGAATCGACAACGAATCATCCCAAAATTGAGGTGCTGGACTTTGGGAGCAACTGTACACTTGGGGTTTGCTTCCTGCATCTAATTTGTTTCTGGTTTTATGATTATCTTAGTTTAGTATTTAGAGATTATAATCATTGGTAGATTTGTTTATTGATTTGGTTGCTCTCTTCCTTTTTATATATATATATATTTTTTCTTTTTCTCTTTTTCTGAGTGTGTATGTGTATGCTTCTTTGTGTGATTTTCACTGGATACATTTGCTTTTACCATTTGTCCTAGGGTTCTGTCTGCCTGTTTATTTTTCGGGTTTTTTTTAGTATAGTTTTTAGTGCTTATTATCATTGGTGGATTTGTACTATGGTTTGGTTGCTCTCTTCTTTGTTTCTTTCTTATTTATAACTTTTTAATTTTTTAATTTTTAATAATTTTTTCTTTTTTATTTTAATTACTTCATTTTACTTCATTTTAGTTTTTCTTTCATTCTTTTTTTTTCTCCCTTTTCTTCTGACCTGTGTGACTGACAGGGTCTGGGTGCTCGGGTTGGGTGTCAGGTCTGTGTCTCTGAGTTGCGAGAGACGAGTTCAGGACATTGGTCCACCAGAGACCTCCCGGCTCCAAGTAAAATGAAACAGCAAAAGCTCCTTCAGAGATCTCCATCTCAACGCTAAGACTCATCTCCACTCAACGACGAGCAAGCTACAGTGCTGGACACCCTATGCCAAACAACTAGCAAGACAGGAACACAACCCCACCCATTATCAGAGGGGCTGCCTAAAATCATAATAAGGTTACAGACACCCCAAAACACACCACCGGACGTGGTTCTGCCCACCAGAAAGACAAGATCCAGCCTCAT
>NC_041222.1:10737506-10738809 GCF_002837175.3 Physeter macrocephalus | reverse complement strand
CAATAGCAGAATAACTGAGGCAGAAGAACGGATAAGTGACCTGGAAGATAAAATAATGGGAATAACTACCGCAAAGCAGAAGAAAGAGGAAAGAATGAACAGACTTGAGGACAGTCTCAGAGACAATAGCAGAATAACTGAGGCAGAAGAACGGATAAGTGACCTGGAAGATAAAATAATGGGAATAACTACCGCAAAGCAGAAGAAAGAGGAAAGAATGAACAGACTTGAGGACAGTCTCAGAGACAGTAGCAGAATAACTGAGGCAGAAGAACGGATAAGTGACCTGGAAGATAAAATAATGGGAATAACTACCACAAAGCAGAAGAAACAAAAAAGAATGAACAGACTTGAGGAAAGTCTCAGAGACAATAGCAGAATAACTGAGGCAGAAGAACGGATAAGTGACCTGGAAGATAAAATAATGGGAATAACTACCGCAAAGCAGAAGAAAGAGGAAAGAATGAACAGACTTGAGGACAGTCTCAGAGACAGTAGCAGAATAACTGAGGCAGAAGAACGGATAAGTGACCTGGAAGATAAAATAATGGGAATAACTACCACAAAGCAGAAGAAACAAAAAAGAATGAACAGACTTGAGGAAAGTCTCAGAGACCTCTGGGACAACATTAAACACACCAACATTCGAATTATAGGGGTCCCAGAGGAAGAGAAAAAAGAAAGGGACTGCGAAAATATTTGAAGAGATTATAGTTGGAAGCTTCCCTAATATGAGAAAGGAAATAGTCAATCAAGTCCAGGAAGCGCAGTGAGTCCCACAGAGGATAAATCCAAGGAGAAACACATCAAGACACATATTAATCAAAGTATCAAAAATTAAATACAAAGAAAAAATATTAAAAGCAGCAAGGGAAAAATAACAAATAACATACAAGGGAATCCTCATAAGGTTAACAGCAGGTCTTTCAGCAGAAACTCTGCTAGCCAGAAGGGAGTGGCAGGACATATTTAAAGTGATGAAAGGGAAAAACCTACAACCAAGATTACTCTACCCAGCAAGGATCTCATGCAGAATCAATGGAGAAATTAAAACCTTTACAGACAAGCAAAAGCTAAGAGAATTCAGCACCCGCAAACCAGCTTTACAACAAATGCTAAAGGAACTTCACTAGGCAGGAAGGAAACACAAGAGAAGGAAAAGACCTACAATAACAAACCCAAAACCATTAAGAAAATGGTAATATGAACATACATATCGAAAACTACCTTAAATGTAAATGGATTAAATGCTCCCACCAAAAGACACAGACTGGCTGAATGGATACAAAAACAAGACCCATAT
>NC_041222.1:10736666-10737074 GCF_002837175.3 Physeter macrocephalus | reverse complement strand
ACTGAAGAAATCAAAGAGGAAATCAAAAAATACCTAGAAACAAATGACAATGAAAACATGATGATCCAAAACCTATGGGATGCAGCAAAAGCAGTTCTAAGAGGGAAGTTTATAGCAATACAATCCTTCCTCAAGAAACAAGAAACAGCTCAAATAAACAACCTAACCTTACACCTAAAGCAATTAGAGAAAGAAGAACAAAAAATAACTAAAGTTAACAGAAGGAAAGAAGTCATAAAGATCAGATCAGAAATAAATGAAAAAGAAATGAGGGAAAAAATAGCAAAGATCAATAAAACTAAAAGCTGATTCTTGAGGAGGTAAACAAAATTCATAAACCATTAGCCAGACTCATCAAGAAAACAAGGGAGAAGACTCAAATCAATAGAATTAGAAAAAAGAGAAGTA
>NC_041222.1:10734547-10735875 GCF_002837175.3 Physeter macrocephalus | reverse complement strand
CTACAGCCAGCATTGTTCTCAATGGTGAAAAACTGAAAGCATTTCCACTAAGATCAGGAACAAGACAAGGTTGCCCACTCTCACCACTCTTATTCAACATAGTTTTGGAAGTTCTAGCCACAGCAATCAGAGAAGAAAAAGAAATAAAAGGAATCCAAATAGGAAAAGAAGAAGTAAAGCTGTCACTGTTTGCAGATGACATGATACTATACATAGAGAATCCTAAGGAGGCTACCAGGAAACTACTAGAGCTAATCAATGAATTTGGTAAAGTAGCAGGATACAAAATTAATGCACAGAAATCTCTGGCATTCTTATACACTAATGATGAAAAATCTGAGAGTGAAATTAAGAAAACACTCCCATTTACCATTGCAACAAAAAGAATAAAATATCTAGGAATAAACCTACTTAAGGAGACAAAAGACCTGTATGCAGAAAATTATAAGACACTGATGAAAGAAATTAAAGATGATACAAATAGGTGGAGAGATATACCATGTTCTTGGATTGGAAGAATCAACATTGTGAAAATGACTCTACTACCCAAAGCAATCTACAGATTCAATGCAATCCCTATCAAACTACCACTGGCATTTTTCACAGAAGTAGAACAAAAAATTTCACAATTTGTATGGAAACACAAAAGACCCCGAATAGCCAAAGCAATCTTGAGAACGAAAAATGGAGCTGGAGGAATCAGGCTCCCTGACTTCCGATTATACTACAAGGTTACAGTAATCAAGACAGTATGGTACTGGCACAAAAACAGAAATATAGATCAATGGAACAGGGTAGAAAGCCCAGAGATAAACCCACACACATATGGTCACCTTATCTTTGATAAAGGAGGGAAGGATATACAGTGGAGAAAAGACAGCCTCTTCAATAAGTGGTGCTGGGAAAACTGGACAGCTACATGTAAAAGAATGAACTTAGAACACTCCCTAACACCATACACAAAAATAAATTCACAATGGGTTAAAGACCTACATGTAAGGCCAGACACTATCAAACTCTTAGAGGAAAACATAGGCAGAACACTCTATGACATAAATCACAGCAAGATCCTTTTTGACCCATCTCCTAGAGAAATGGAAATAAAAACAAAAATAAACAAATGGGACCTAATGAAACTTAAAAGCTTTTGCACAGCAAAGGAAACCATAAACAAGACCAAAAGACAACCCTCAGAATGGGAGAAAATATTTGCAAATGAAGCAACTGACAAAGGATTCATCTCTAAAATATACCAGCAGCTCATGCAGCTCAATATCAAAAAAACAAACAACCCAGTCCAAAAGTGGGCAGAAGACCTAAATAGACAT
>NC_041222.1:10733422-10734047 GCF_002837175.3 Physeter macrocephalus | reverse complement strand
CTGCATCGGCAGGCAGATTCTCAACCACTGCGCCACCAGGGAAGCCCATTGTCAGAGTCTTTTCCATGAATTCCTTAAAGATGAAACCCTCTTATGGGAACATATTTGTAAAAGCATCAGAGGACACCCAGAACTGTCTGTAAATGACAAAAGACTTAAAAATGACCATGGTTAAAGATTTGATGTAAGTTCATAATAATGCAATTGACAAGGAAATTTAGTTATTTCTGAGATATACATTTTAAAGTAATAACTAGAATTATGACATAACATTATACCAGAACATATAAGATTTTTAGAAATTTCATGTAATGTCTGAAACATTTATATTAACATGTTTCCATACAAATAACCCAATGAAAGTTTAGTATTAGTTGTTTTGTTTGTTTGTTTTTTATAATGCAGGTTCTTATTAGTCATCAATTTTATACACATCAGTGTATACATGTCAATCCCAATCGCCCTATTCAGCACACCACCATCCCCACCCCACTGCAGTTTTCCCCCCTTGGTGTCCGTATGTCTGTTCTCTACATCTGTGTCTCAACTTCTGCCCTGCAAACCAGCTCATCTGTACCATTTTTCTAGGTTCCACATACATGCGTTAATATACGATATTTGTTTT
>NC_041222.1:10731947-10732576 GCF_002837175.3 Physeter macrocephalus | reverse complement strand
TCAAAAAAGATCTTGCTGTGATTTATGTCAAAGAGTGTTCTTCATGTTTTCCTCTAAGAGTTTTATAGTGTCCGGTCTTGCATTTAGGTCTCAAATCCATTTTGAGTTTATTTATTTATTTATTTTTTTCATTTTGAGTTTATTTTGTGTATGGTGTTAGGGAGTGTTCTAATTTCATTCTTTTACATGTAGCTGTCCAGTTTCCCCAGCAGCACTTACTGAAGAGACTGTCTTTTCTCCATTGTATATCCTTGCCTCCTTTGTCATAGATTAGTTGACCATAGGTGCGTGGGTTTACCTCTGGGCTTTCTATCTTGTTCCATTGATCTATGTTTCTGTTTTTGTGCCAGTACCATATTGTCTTGATTACTGTAGCTTTGTAGTATAGTCTGAAGTCAGGGAGTCTGATTCCTCCAGCTCCGTTTTTTTTCCCTCAAGACTGCTTTGACTATTCGAGGTCGTTTTTGTCTCCATACAAATTTTTAGATGATTTGTTCTAGTTCCATAAAAAATGCCATTGGTAGTTTGATAGGGATTGCATTGAATCTGTAGATTGCTTTGGGTAGTATAGCCATTTACACAATATTGATTCTTCCAATCCAAGAACATGGTATATCTCTCCATCTGTT
>NC_041222.1:10731106-10731698 GCF_002837175.3 Physeter macrocephalus | reverse complement strand
GTCTGGTTTTGGTATCAGGGTGATGGTGGCCTCATAGAATGAGTTTGGGAGTGTTCCTTCCTCTGCAATATTTTGGAAGACTTTGAGAAGGATGGGTGTTAGCTCTTCTCTAAATGTTTGATAGAATTCACCTGTGAAGCCATCTGGTCCTGGACATTTGTTTCTTGGAAGATTTTTAATCACAGTTTCAATTTCATTACTTGTGATTGGTCTGTTCATATCTTCTGTTTCTTCCTGGGTCAGTCTTGGAAGGTTATATTTTTCTGAGTATTTGTCCATTTCTTCCGGGTTGTCCATTTTATTGGCATAGAGTTGCTTGTAGTAGTCTCTTAGGTTGCTTTGTGTTTCTGTGGTGTCTGTTGTAACTTCTCCTTTTTCATTTCTAATTTTATTGATTCGAGTCCTCTCCCTCTTTTTCTTGATGAGTCTGTCTAATGGTTTATCAATTTTGTTTATCTTCTCAAAGAACCAGCTTTTAGTTTTATTGATCGTTGCTATTTTTTTCTTTGTTTCTATTTCATTTATTTCTGCTCTGATCTTTATGATTTCTTTCCTTCTGCAAACTTTGGGTTTTGTTTGTTCTGCTTTCTCT
>NC_041222.1:10729086-10730723 GCF_002837175.3 Physeter macrocephalus | reverse complement strand
ACTGTCGATTTCCTCTTTTATAGCTGTTAGCAGTTGCCTTATATATTGATGTGCTCCTATGTTGGGTACATATGTATTTATAATTGTTATATCTTCTTCTTGGATTGATCCCTTGATCATTTTGTAGTGTCCTTCCTTGTCCCTTGTAACATTCTTTATTTTAAAGTCTATTTTATCTGATATGAGTATTGATGCTCCAGCTTTATTTTGATTTTCATTTGCATGGAATATATTTTTCCATTCCCTCACTTTCAGTCTGTATGTGTCCCTAGGTCTGAAAGGGGTCTCTTGTAGACAGAATATATATGGGTCTTGTTTTTGTATCCATTCAGTGAGGCTGTGTCTTTTGGTTGGCGCATTTAATCCATTCACGTTTAAGGTAATTATCGATATGTATGTTCCTATTACTATTTTCTTAATTGTTATGGGTTTGTCTTGGTGGGTCCTTTTCTTCTCTTGTGTTTCCCACTTAGAGAAGTTCCTTTAGCATTTGTTGTAGAGCTGGTTTCGTGGTGCTGAATTCTCTTAGCTATTTCTTGTCTGTAAAGCTTTTGATTTCTCCATCAAATCTGAATGAGATCCTTGCTGTGTGGAGTACTCTTGGTTGTAGTTTCTTCCCTTTCATCACTTTAAATTTATCATGCCACTCCCTTCTGGCTTCTAGAGTTTCTGCTGATAAATCAGCTGTTAACCTTATGGGAGTTCCCTTGTATGTTGTCATTTTCCCCTTGTTGCTTTCAATCATTTTTCTTTGTCTTTAATTTTTGTCAATTTGATTACTATGTGTCTCGGCATTTTTCTCCTGTGGTTTATACTGCCTGGGACTCTGCACTTCCTGAACTTGGGTGGCTATTTCTTTCCCATGCTAGGGAAGTTGTTGACTATAATCTCTTCAAATATTTTCTCGGGTCCTTTCTCTCTCTCTTCTCCGTCTGGGACCCCTATAATGTGAATGTTGTTGCGTTTAATGTTGTCCCAGAGGTCTCTTAGGCTGTCTTCATTTCTTTTCATTCTTTCTTCTTTAGTCTGTTCCGCAGCAGTGAATTCCACCATTCTGTCTTCAAGGTCACTTATCCGTTCTTCTGCCTCAGTTATTCTGCTATTGATTCCTTCTAGTGTAGTTTTTATTTCAGTTATTGTATTGTTCATCTCTGTTTGTTTGCTCTTTAATTCTTTTAGGTCTTTGTTAAACATTTCTTGCATCTTCTCGATCTTTGCCTCCATTCTTTTTCCGAGGCCCTGGATCATCTTCACTATCATTATTCTGAATTCTTTTTCTGGAAGACTGCCTATCTCCACTTCATTTAGTTGTTTTTCTGGGGTTTTATCTTGTTCCTTCATCTGGTATATAGCCCTCTGCCTTTTCATCTTGTCTGTCTTTCTGTGAATGTGGTTTTTGTTCCACAGGCTGCAGGATTGTAGTTCTTCTTGCTTCTGCTACTGAATACACATTATTGCAAACACATCATTGCATTTGTTGTAATCATTCGAGGTAGCTATTATTATTTTCTTAACATCTTTATTGGAGTATAACTGTTTTACAATGGTGTGTTAGTTTCTGCTTTACAACAAAGTGAATCAGTTATACATATACATATGTTCCCTTATCTCTTCCCTCTTGCGTCTCCCTCCCTCCC